>NW_027072034.1:69430389-69690389 GCF_038088225.1 Cyrtonyx montezumae
AACCAAGATTAGGCAAAATAAGTGAATAGCATCAAGATGTCTATCTAGTGAGAAAAATACCACAATAAGTCCCCAAGGCTTCTTGCAATTCTCATTTCACTTGAATTTGATTCAGGACTATAAAAAGAAGGAAAAACTGTGGCTATTAAAAAGCTTTTTTATTTCACCTTTTCTATCATATGAGCATAGGTAGGAATTCAGACAGTCTTCCTCTTTCTTACAGATCAATGACAGCCCCTCAGACGAGTTCTACAGTTACTCATTGGAAGAACTTTTCTGAGTGGTAGAAATCTAAATCAAGTGATATATCCTATGATGATAAATGCAAATGTAATGACAGCCCACAACAGAGATAGCTGACATCTTCTGGAGATGAATAAAAGTTTCATTTTGCCCAGTTTTCACATATTTGCATTTGAGTTACACTTTTATAATTTCTTCAAAGGCAGCGGTGAGAATAAGGTATGCGATTGACCTTGACTTAAAGTAGACATCTAAAATAAATCAGACTAATCACAGTCTGTTTCTCTTTAGCATCCAAATAGGCAATCAAGACAGCTTACCAACAGAATTAACTAATATACTTCAAGAAACTGAGAAGAAAGTCATTTCACTAAGCCCTGAGAATACAGCAATTACAGCTCAGTGGTTGTACCTGTCACATTTTGGAAAGACATCCAAACATTTTTCTAAACTTCTCAAACCTAGATGCTCAAATCTCTTCCAGAAAGTACTACTGGAATATCAGAAAACAAGGATTGTTTACATCAACATAGGTACACAATTTGAGTTCTTCCCAACAGGATTCAGGCAAAGTGCATTGTCTGAAAAATTGAACGTCTGCTGCAAAACACTGAATTCTTTGTCACTAAAAAGTTCATGAGTAATCCTAATTGGACATAATTTTTCCAACAGCTATAGGCAACACTAGGAATTGGGGTGACAAAGGATAACGGAGAAAGTTCAGGCAGCTGGCTGGGCCTGGCACCAAATTCCAGCAGGAAGAGACAACATTTTTGGCAAGTGGAGAGAGGAGAGCTCTAAAAAGCTTGCAGCAAGGTGCACACTTGTGTGATGAGTGCTAGGCATGACATGTAGTCATTTCACTCTGTACTTTGTGAATCAGTTTGGATTTCTAACAGAAACTAAAGCTCTCCAACAGTGATATCTTAATTAGAGCTTCTTTACATGCAGCATTCTTGACTTCAACAAAAGAAAAAAGTAAAAAGTAAAAAAAAATAAGATTACACATTACAACAAGTGAGTTTATGAGAAAAAATAGTCACCTCTTGGGCTGCTCTAACTGTTGCTGAATACTGAAGTTCATCTTCCCAGTAATCACAAACTAATATATTTACCAAAGTTGCTCTTCTGCTTCCTGCAGGAAAGCTAACTAAAACGAGGAGATGGATAACTGCTTTGAATATCTAATGGGTTAATGAGTGAAAAATTACCTTTAGTTCAAAGATGCAAGCTATGACTGACAGGTTGACCTCTGCCAGAAAAGGAAACCTGACCAGTGCTGAAGACAGCATTTCTTCCTGAGGTGAGAGTTCCTGTTTGAAGAAGGGAGTATTTTCCCCTTGAAGGACAATGGTTTTTTTTTTTTGTTTTGTTTTGTTTTGTTTTTTAAGCTTGCACACCATGCAATTTGGAAACCCAAATCCCCATCAAAACAGAACACTTCACTGTCCAAACAGCTTCTGAGAAGACAACAGGAAAACAAACGGCATCTGACAGATACTTAGTCTCTTCCCTTAATGTGTGAAGTACAGCAATCAGAGAGTACAGCAATAGTGATGATGCAGGAGAAAGGGTTCTGAGAGGAAAAGCAACTGCCAGTAGCTAAATGTGTTAGAAACTAGATTAATCTTAAAATAAAATAAAAAAACAAAGAATAACAATGCATTTTAACCTCCACTGAAGATTAAATATCTTCAAAAGTTATAAGCTTTCCTTTAAAGATCATTTTAATATGGAAGGTGTTTTGCAAAAGCAAAACCAAAACAGTGTCCCAAGTACACTTAAATTTGCTTTAAAGAAAACTTCAGAATTTAAATACTTTAAAACTTGAAGAACACTTTTTCTCTTATGGTTTTTGAGAAAGTTAAGCAAGAATTGAGAAGTTTGTTCCTCCAAAAGTGGATTTATCCCAGAACTACGATTTGTTAAGTACACTCTGTTCTGATGCACAAAATACCAGGGACAAAACAATCTTCATTCAGAAAACACTTGTACTTCTGATTAACTCCTAAACTCATATTCAAGAAAAACTAGCCAGTTCCAGGCAATTGAATTTAAAAGATAAATAGCGTTAAATGCAAAGAACTGTGATCTTCAGGGTACCTCACTGAACTAGAAGCAGAATGTTACTACTACTCTTCTGAAACACACTAGAATCAGGCAGGACATCCAGCAAATTCTTTTTTGCTCTTTTTTTTTCTTATTGCTGGAGTCTGCATTACAGATGCAGATTTAAATGTTTGTTGTTGATGAAATAATGTTGAAACTTCCAGTAGAGATAACTTTTAATCAACAGCTGAATTGATTTTTAGGCTACCTATTCCTCAGTAAAAAAATCAAATTGCCTATGTGGAGCATATACACACAACCTAAACTTGAAATTTTCAGTTTGTACATAAAATATCTTCACTCCACAGGATCCCTGCAGCATAGCTAGGGAATTGTCCTCTCCAACTCACATTCTCCTTTATTGGGCACCACTGCTGGCAGTGCCCCTGGGCTACCCTCCACTTGGGTGGGGACGTGCCCAGCTCAGGGTGGTTGGGTCCCGTGGCTATGTTCCTCTGGATGCCCCTTCTGAAACATTCAACACCAGCTGGCTAACATTCTGTTCCTTCAGGGCTTAATCATTCCAGACTCCTAATCCCTTCAGTGCTTGGTAGACTACATAGGAAATAAACATTATTGCCTCGTGTAATGCTGAGCTGATCAAACAGGAGGAAAGGATCTTTTTGCAAGTGAGCATGCATTCAAGAACAAGGGGTTTGCTCTCTGCTCCTGGCCGTGATGGGGGAACTGAGCATGGTTTGCTTTTCTCTCCTTCCTCACAACCAAAGGAAAGAAAAGCAAGATTCGAGCAAGACTGAGATAGGTCTTTTATAATTGATTCTAATTTGAGTATTGTCTTCACTTGATATTTTGTAACATGGATGAGACCAATAAAACACACTGTTTGCATAAGATATTCCTCCTCCATGTAAAATAATATTCTTACTGCTAATCATGAAGTCACAGTAAAAGTGTAAATTGCCCTTCAATATCCATTTTCCTTCTACAGGTTTTATTTTAATGCTATTGTGCTGCAGTTTCATTAATATAGTTCTATTAATACTGGCCACAATATTTTAAGCCTCTGTTAAACACACAAAAAAGCCCACTGACATCAAAAACAAAAGAGACATTTGTTTCCAAGATACAAACTCAAAAAGATAAGAACAGTATATAGTAAGTTGTTTTTGAGAAGAAATTCCTGTTTATTTTGGTTTTTTTGTTTGTTTGTTTTGTTCTGCTATAAACAAAAAAAATATTGTTCTTGTAAGTATGAAGACATCATAACTTTTGCAATGAATCGTTACAGATTTTGCAGCCTTTGGAATAGTTAATTATCTTTTCAGTTTTTCAAGGCAAAAGCATTCTTGTAACAGTGTCAGCTATGAGATATTTTATGAAGAAATGTGATGTGGCAAAATTGACTTGGCTGCTGGGGATTATGGCACAGCAAGGAGTGTCCTGTTTGACGCAGTTGATTTAATCAGAAACAAGTTTGTCTGACATGGCCATGACATCATAAGCTGTATGGGGCTTAAAAAAATTGCTTCTTTAGGAAAATAGGGGAACAGTCTTAATATTTCCCAGAGGTATATTTCTTATTCAAGAGAGCACTATAAAACATCTGATCGTAGCTACTTCCAGACAATAGGTTCCAGTTATTTTATCTTCCCCTTCATTCAGTTTTTTTTTAAATAATGTTCTGTATAAATGCTGCTGCTTCTTATCATGAAGATGATACCTATTTTAAAAACAAATAGAAAACAAACATCTTACAGATTTAGTTAAAATACTCAAAGCTAAGCACTAAAGATAGCTCAGTGAGTATCACTCAGAGAGAAAAAAAGATAAATCTATTCCAATGATAATTACTTTCTTTTTTCTTTTTTTTTTCCATTTTCTGAATTCTTCCCAGCAGTTAAAGAATTCAGAAAATATGAATACACTTGAAGCACCTCCATTTACAACTAGCTTATCATTCTTAGATTTAAATACAGAGGCAGTGGAAGAAAAATCCAGATGTACTATGATACAGTACATCACAAAAGTACAAACTGCTTTTAAAAGTCCATACTTCCACATAAGTAACTATTAGGTTCTCCTGACCACGCAGTATATCAAAAAGCACAACACCAAAAGAAAAAGAAAGGAGTCTGCCATAGTGGTTGTAGGTCATGCAAGTGTAGAGCCTGATGGATGTGAAATACCCTCTTTGCAGTGACCCTTCTTTAGACTTCCTGGCTCTGTGAGTGATGTGAGTAGCTGTATTCTGTCCTAAGATAAATGATAGTCACTGATAAGATGGAATAAATAGACAATAAGCTACCTGATTGAAATTCATTCTGTTTTTTCTTTTTTCCTCCCCATTTCTTGGTACTGTTTAATCACTGTCTGATTGACTGGTTGACCGTATGATTCAAAAGCAGGGTCAATCTCTGCCTTTACTTTGGGTAATCTTCCTGACAGGAGGGCCTCAGCCATAGCTGGAGGTATCTGAGTTCTTCTGACCTGTATTAAGATTTGAGAGCCTTGTATTCCTGATTCTCATCATAATGAGTTAACCAGATACAAACAATGCTCATCTTCTGTACAGATGGATACACTCCACCCTCATTATAAAACTATTTTCAAAAGCCAAGGATATTGAATGTTATAACAGTAATGTCAGCTCTCATGATTTAATCATGAGGCACATGAGTTTTCTGTTTAAATTTGATGTTCTCATGATCTCGATATTTTTCATGCAAATCTTGTTATTTCTGCATCCTTTCACACTGTAGCTTAAATTGCTTGTCAATTGCATTGCTCTCCTTGAGTGTGGTGCTTCTGAGATTCCACCAGTATGATTTTACACATCTATTTATAACTATTACTTTAGTGTTTTATCTCTTAAAGAAGATGTTATACATCATCCAGAATCTTCTAACTGAGCCAGATGAGTTGGAAGCAATATTCCTTTCATTTAGAGGAAGACAGATACAGAAACAGCTTAATTATCAATATTTAAATGAGCCCAACATAAGGCTGCTCGCAAGAACTGAGGAGAGCAAAAAAGGGCACCAGACCCCACAGAAGAGAAATGTAACTTATAGGAAGTTAATTGCAGTGCTGTTTCAAATATTCCTTATAAGAAGGAGAGGAAAAGACATTTTTATATTTAGTGCATCTCAAAGCATGAGCGTCTCTAGGGCTTAAATTAGCCATGGTTCCTCTGGATAACTCTTACTATTGGAACTTTTCTCCCCTTCCCACCCATCTCAGTATCAGCTGGACTTCTGCACCTTAATCCCAGAGTGCCAAAGTCTTTATTTTCTGTGAAACTAAGACCACAGCCTATATATCTAAGTCTTGGCAGCTACTTTATTTTTCAAAGCAAGAGCTTATTAAAGGTCTGTAAGGATTTATGCTCAAGTTGAGCCTAGCTGAAAAGTAAGACAACCAAGATGGTTTTCACTTTCATAACATAAGGAAACAAGATGTGTGATCTTGACATTTCTCTCCCTATTTGTCAGTCCTTAAAATAATAAGGAAAGAAAACCCTACCAATCTGTATCAGCCAAATGGGCAGAAGACTAGAAATTTCCTGTGTTCTGCAGATCAGAAATGTAAATTCGGACACAAGGCTGCTGTACCCACTAAATGCTTAGCTGCTTTGTTTGGTCTATCGACTGCCATTCAGCAAATGTGCAGCTCAGCACCATCTGCAACACATGGTGCTTTTTGCCCAGCCTGTGGTTAGAAAACACAGAAGGGAGCACAAGATATTCCAGGGATTTAGAGATGCAAAAGTCAGGGATTAGAGAGAGAACAGTACAGGAGATGCAGGTGGGGGCTGAGATGGCTGTTGTCAGAGATAGCACATAAGACATGAATACTCACACAAAAAAAAAGATTCTTTAGTTTCTCTATTCATAGAATAACTTATTTTAAAATAGCAGTAATCCCTACTTCGCCTAGTATGTCAGCCTGAAAGGTTTCCACATCCTTTGCTGTCATATCATAGCAATCTTTCCTATTAATTCTAGATGGCAGTGTGTTGTTTTATTGATGTTTATTAGGAAAAAAAATCAAACAAAAAAATTAAATAAAATCCTAGCTCAATTTTCCTTCATGGAAGCATTAAAAATATAGAAACACTGACTGCATACTTTTTCATTATTTTACAAGGAGAATTATGCCCTTGTGCAACCAGCACACTTCTAAGTAAATTACTGTACAAAACGCATCAGCACAATTATTAATTAATAAAAAATGCTTACTAAAAGAGAAACTAAAAGAAAGTTTTTAATACATATATACACATAACCCTACAAAGCTCTCTCACAAAACAAAGACTTTTCATTAAAAGCACTCTATATGAATAAAACCATCGGTGAAAAGGAGGGCAGAGGAAAAATAAAAAAACAGTTAAATTGCTGAGAAGCAGCAAGGGAGAAAATGACTTATTTATATAGGGCCAGAATAATTATTTCATAGACTCCTTTTAGGATTGTCTAAGCACATTCTCTGTATGGGTAGAGAGAAAGAACAGCATAACACTAAACCAAAGCACACACCACTAACTCTGTTGTGGGACAGTAGTAGCGTGATTAGGTTTGTCCCACTGCATAAGCCTAGTAAAATTGATCTGTCACCCACATGGACTTTCCATTACACGTCCCTGCCCAAGTCCATCTGGGAAAATTCATGCCTTTCATGGCAGTTTTGGAAATAAAGTAGGTTAGAAAGTAAAAAAACAGATCTGTTCAGTTTGATTCAGATTTTAAATGATTCACATTAAAACTAAACACTTGAAATGAAAGCAGTAACAGTTCCTTCCCCACCCCCAAAGTGCCAAAAGCAAGCAAGCTGGATCAGAGCTTGTAGATAAACAGAAAAGATTGATTTCTGTTGATCTGACAGGTGTGTGCATGCATGGGAGTGAAAAGTTTGAGTTTAAGACAAATCTATCCTACCACAGAAAGGAAAGCCAAAAAGCTTTTAAAAGGATGAATCTCTTTGCTCCAGCCATCACTGTAACTAAATTGGGGTATAAGGAGTGGCAACCCTCATCTCTTCTGTCCATATGGCAAGTCCCTTTGTCAACAACAGAAGTGGCAGAAGCACATTTGCCTGCACAAATGGCACCTTTCTCAAGGCGGCAAGACAGCCAGCATAGCCCCTCAGAAGCACACTTCTCCCCAGTCTCTGTTGGAAGAGAAAGGGAGGTGAACACAGAGCCACCCTCATCATCCAGGAAAGAAATAGGACAACAGCAGGGCAACGTAGCGTGACAGAAGAGGGGGAGTCTGCTCAGTGAGGTGGGACAATGGCTTGTAGAAATCTGTCAGAAATATCATAAGGAAAAGTATAGAGTTATTATCATTTGTATAGCCCCTAGAATCCTCTGGTGGCAGAACATTTTCAATGATTGGTTCTGTTCGGTGGAATCAATTATCTCCTGATAGATTCTCCTTCCAAGTTTAAGATTGCATTTAAAACTCATCTGCTTTCTGAATTCTAATTGAGTATGTTTTGAACTGTAGATTTTTGGATGAATATTTTGTTTATGAATCTCTTTATATTTCAAAGTGGTTGCCAAAGCCATTTATGTGTCTGCACAGCATAAACTGTTCTACATGTAGTGTACAATTTAACTTGGAGATCTGATTTATTAAGAATGGTTTGATATGCTATCAAAGTGAGAAACAAAAAGACAAAGCTGAGAAAAATGAAGCTCATTAATGTTTATGTATTTTTAAAATCACACTTGTGCCATGGAAGCTTGATTTATTATTTCAATAGATGTTCAGACATGCTAGAAACAGTATTATTATTAATTTTACTCCAGACAAAGTGAAATTGGGAAAAAACAGGGCAATAAAGGACAAAATTGCCCTTTTTAGCTGTTCATTGTTGAATTCAGCAGCCTTCTATGTAACTGATATTATATGTGCATAACAATTCATTCTGAAGAATTCTTAAATGCTCCATAAAATATGAATAAATCCCAAATGACATACTAATGCTTTCCTTACTCAAGCAAATCACTTTGAAAGTTAGTGGCCATTTGTCCAGTTAATTAGAAAAAACAGCTAAATCAGGACCTAATTCTAGATGAGTGCATAAGTTCAGGCCCATTTTTGCATGTGGCTGATAGGAGATGCTGCCCTGTGCCCTCCTGCAGCACCTACCCTCATTGCAGAACTTGAGATGAGGTGCAGGTGGTTTTCATGAACCATGCTTCCCTTATCTTCACACAAGATAACAACTGATCATCTTTGTAAGCTCTGTGCTCATACTCTTGTCACCTCCATCTCTGCCACCTCCCAGAAAGCACATTTGTATAAGTCTCTGAGATGCCTTAAAACCATTGAGAACTAGTGTAGGTGCAAGCTGAAGCATTCAGGCAGCCTGTAGGCATCCAGGTACCATGTTATGCTCACCTATAACCAATGTGTGTACATTTATTTTACAGCTGCTACTTGTATACAAAGACATAGGTATCTTCTGGATAAGGTAGAGGGGAAAAATTAGTATGAAGTCAGAATGCAAGCCTGAAAGTTACAGTAGCTGTTTGAAGACATCATTGGTCCTTAACTCCTCCAGTTCTGTGGAAGAAATTGCCTCCTGAACTCCTTCCCCATTCATTAGGATTTATACTGGGAAGCCCTTAACTAACTAATTTAAAAAACAAACAAACAACTGTTAGGTGCAATCACTGTTCTTCTACATAATTCTTCTACACAGTTACCAACATCAGTACCAGCTCTGCTTGCAGGGTGTAACTCAACAGAAAGCACAAGACAGCAGAGCAGCAAAATCCCAGGCCACAGCAAGTGAACATCTTCTCAAACACAACAGGAGTAGGCACAGAAATAAGAGAAACTGTTTACCAGAAAGACTACAGAGTCCTCACACAGGCAGAGACCTCCTGGTGAGATACCCTCACATCTACTGCCAACCCTTAAATAATATCTGGGAAGGGGTAGATCCTGGCTTCACTCCTTTCCAATCACTTAGGTACATTGCCTGCACCTGAACTCCCCTGGGTTGGCCCTGCCTTCCTACCAGGTGCTCAATCATTGGTTCAAATCATGACTCAGCATTTCCACTACACGGGGCTTGCTCTCACTTTTATTTTGCTTTCTGTTTCCAGAAAGTCTTGCTCTACCTAAGGAATGTAACCTGCATTCGTGCTACTTGGTTGACCTCCACCTCACACAAGCTGAAATGGTGAAACAGGTGTGTGTGGACGATTTGCCCAACACCGTGTAAATAATAGGAGCAGCCAGTGCCTGTACCTCAGCAGGCCTGTGCTCTATCACCACATATGGCTCTCAAGTATTACTGAAGAACACACATATGCAGGTAGGAGTGCAATAGAGTACACAGACAACATTTCCAAACAAAAAAGATTATGTTGCTACAATTTAAAAATTTCTGTATTTGGACTAAAGTACTTAGAAACCATCTTCATCTATTAACCTTTTTTTTTTGTTTAAACATCTTACCATGTAAGTATTTAGCTGTTGGCAGCAGATTTGCAAAAAAAAAAAAAGCAAACAGAAAAAGAGAAAAGTCAGAGCCGAAACAAATGACTTCTCACAACATCTCTTTGATAACATGCTATTTTTCTAATACTTTCACTTAAATGTCATTCGATGGTCCATAGGCTTTGTGATACCTTATGGGACAAGATTTTGTTTTTAATGTGAAATTTAAGTGAGAAGTTATCCATAATATCCAGTTCCTGTAAATAAATGACACTTAGCAAAACTACCAGAGACCAATGGAAGTTCTACCTCTGAGAATCAAGCTAATATTACAGAAAATGCTAAGAATTTATTTTGGGCAGCATTAAGCAGTTTCTAACTGAGACCATCTCTGACAAACACAGGGCTTTAGAACTTGGAAAAACCCTACATTTCTATAAACAGAGCTATTGCACTTTATAATTAGTGTGTTGATTTTCAAGAATACTTCCTATTATGAAACTTAATTTGCTCTTATTTGCTTATCTATAGTTAATTATATGCTATGCCCAATATAAAATATTTCATCTCAAAGTAACAAACAACACTGATGACACTTTTGTTAGCAAACATCTGGTGAAAGAAAAATGTCAATTCTTTTCATGCAGCAGAGGACCAATAATGTTTGAGCTGGAATTTTCATTTAAATAAGTGTATTTAAAAAAAAAGGAACAACGAATGAATCCATTTTGAAAGAACACAAAAAGGTCAGAAAATGTTCTTGTATCATTTAGCATTCGCTGCTATCTGACGTGGCCAGTCCATCAACTCTTAGGACAGAAACCCTTAATACTCTCTAACTCCCCTTCAGCATTCAGGACCAAATTGCACCAGGTAGATCTGACTGTACAACTGCTTGCCAATTACGAGACACTCCGGCACATCTCAAGATGAAAATCTTCCATGCCTCTTCTCTAACAAATTTATTATTTCCCAGTTCTTTCCTCTATAGCATAATGATAATAAAAGCTTCTAAGGCTCACAGATCTTTCCTAAGATAACATAATGCATAGAAAACAACATCTATTTCTTCATTTAAAAAAAAGAAACCTCAAAGATTTTACAGAAGGCAAGGGAAAAGGAGCTAATGCTAGACAAAGAAAATAATTTTCCTTGATTAAAAACAAAACAAAACACCTGAATTTGAGTGCATTATATTTCAAGCTTGGAAAAATACAAACTGTGCTGAGACATGGAGCCTCTGAGATGCTTCTTTATTGGCACTTAAAGATACTTCCAAGAAACACTTGGACTTGAGTAAATGTTGTCATCAGACAATGTCAGAGAGAGTGGACAGTATTGAAGAGGAGAGCATTACACATTTAATAGCCTCTTGAAACCTGGAATCTATATTATAAGTAAACTGGTCATGACTTAAACATCCCAAAGTACACTGTTATTAATGCTTGAGCTCTTCTGTAGGCCACTAAATACTTAAACAGTATGACTCCTCTCAGAAAAACATGGTTTCTGTTTTTTAGTTATATCATCATTATTACTAATGATAGTTAATAGAAAACAGAGACCAAAACTGTGGAAAAATTAGAATGACAACCTTTTCATAGGTGGGGAAATAAGACATAAAGAATGTGTTATATAAGACTTCATAAAGAGATGGAAAAAGTAAATATATCAGATTCACATCCCAGTGATTTTTATTTTACCAATATACCCTTGTCTGTAAAGATATCCAAAGATATGTGTTACAGAAACAAACATATATCTGTATCATTTATGTTGAAAGCTTGTTCCAGAAAAATATTGTTTTTAAAGAAACTAATACATGCATATTCACCATTTGTCTTAAACTGTGGGCTTAACAAGTGTTATTTTGACTTGTCAACCCCTGTCCTCTTTCACTCAGCCTTAACTTCTCATCATGTACAATGTATTCAAACTGGTCTCTCAAATAAAGATGGAAGCAGAACAGAAGAAAAAGACACAACTTGAAGTTACTTTTTTCAAGCTGGAGTACTGAAGGACATTTTCAGGACAGGGAAGGATTCCTCTAGAAGGTACATGAATAGATCTTGTGATTTTGTCAGCAAAAACAGGTATTTCTGAAAGCATATGGAGTGATAGAGGAACTAGTTTAGTCATACTGTTGTGCCCATATTAGTAACAGCAATCACCTATTCATTGTTTTCATGCTTTATGTGATATTAGAAGAGTGGCAGTCTTCAGTCTATTCCAATTTCACTCCACGACACAAAAGGTCTAAATAAAACAAAACTAATCACCGATAAGTTTTGTGGCCATTTCCCATCCAACCAGAAGACAAGAAAGAATGTTTGTATTTAGAAAGTTTTCAAGTACCTAATAATGGGAGAACAACAAATCCTGAGTAGTTCCAGAAAATTGACTTAATTTTTCATCTGCGTGACTGCTGAGCTGACACAGCCCTTACTTTCACGTAAATGTTTGCCTGGATCTTCCAAACATGACTTCATTTATTCAGTCAATTCATTGACTTGGGCCAGGTTCAGACGTAAGCCTGTGTCCTATATCCTCACTGCTAATATGCTTAAATGACAGTAATGAGTGCTGTACTTCTACAAAGGTAAAATGAATACAAACCCTCCTGAAACACATGTTTATGTGCTCTATGAGCTAGAGAAATGCTCTGAGATACAGTAATTTATCTTCTCAGTTGACAACATTCCACAAGTCTATCACATTTTTAGTCCTGCTTGTATTTCTGTGTGCATAAAACCTTCAACTCAAGGTAGCTATGCAAATCATTTGATGTTTTGTGTTCTATGTTTGGATTTCTTAAAAAAGCTGCTCCTTAAAATCAAATATTAATCAGCATACTGAATTTCAGTCTGTGCATTAGTTAATAACTCTGTTATTCCTATCCATTGGGAGTCAGTATCGTCTTGAACATTCAGATGTAGCAAGTACTACGTACATCTGGGCACAAACATACATATGTGACTATGTATTTCAAACACATTTGTCATGTTATTCATGCCCATCACAAATCTTTGTAGAGCCTGGCAGTTGGACTGCATGCTATTGATATTTAATTCAGGCATCCTTTTCCCAAACTATGCAAGTACACGGAACCTGACAATGCCTATTGGAAACCCATCAGAATCTCTGCTGAAGTGCAGTATCACAGTACTTGAGATACACACACTGGGCACACAGGGAGGCCTCCCTACAGTCTTTTATCTAGATTTAACATAACTGTTTGATATAGCTGCACTAGAGAAATAATGTATTTCAAATGCAAGTATTCTGCCTTAAGAAGAGAAGGCAAAGGAGCCGGGAGAAACGGTCTACCTCCCACAAAGCAAAATAGATCTTTCAGAACAATCTGCAAGTTTGAGGTTCTGGTTTTCATGTTCCAAACTCAACTTTAGAGAGACTCAGGCTGTCCAAAGCCTGCCTCTTCTGACATCATTAGAGGAGTGCATTAAAGAATTTTGTCTCTGAAGGAGTTCATTTTTGTGCGTATCGAACTTCAACCCCTTTGCACTCTGATGGCACATCTAGTGAACTGGAACCTACACTAGTTTCAACGCATGCTGCACAGCGAGGCTCAGTAAGAAGCAGTGTTACGAGCCACCAGGGAATTAGGAGAAGAGTAAACTACTACAGTGGGCTAAGACTGAAAATTTTAAAGATGTCAGAGACAGATCATTTTTTTCAGTGGGTTGCAAACACAGAATGAACATCAAAGGACAAGATTAAAAAAATAGAAAGAAAGAAAAGCAGCATTTTTTTTTTCCAATTTTGTTTTAAAAGGAGAAACAAGGAAATTCACATTGGGCATTTCCTTCTTGGCTCAAGTCATACACCATTTGGATCTTGGACTGAAGCATTATCTTTGTTGACAAAGCTTTTTTCTAAAACATTGCCTCGTGGTTTGCCTGATGTAACACAAAGATTATGCAAGTCGTTATTACAGTTAAATTCCTAGTCATTTCCTTCAGCATTCTTTCTTCCAACTTACATTCTTTTCATCATTCTTTTCAATTAAAAGTACACCTTACTGACATGAATCCACATTCAAGAAAAACAAAAACAAAAGAAACAAACAAAGAAAAAAACCTGAAGAATTGAAGCTGTGTTCACTTTGCTCTTACATTTCCTTTCTCCTTAACATTCCACTCTTACATAAGTTAAGCACTCATTGGGATCAAGACAGACATTTATTTTGTATTTTTACATTGCCTAAAGCAATTGGTTTCAACTGCTCCCTTGGCACTAATATAATCTTCTACTTGCTGAAAGACCTGAAAAATAATATTTTTGATAGCATCCCAAACATTCAATTGAGTAGAAGTTTCTAAATGACTTCCTAAAGAAGCAAACAAAAATCTTAACATGTACTGAACAAAAAATATATGTTTAATTACATAAATATTCATGTAGCTTTTCTTTATTTTTAAGTGTTTTTCATAATTATGTTAGATATCTCCTGTATACTCAGCCACTGTAGGGAAAGGAAAAGATCCAGTTGTTGACTGATTGACCTCCTACATTACAACACTTTGTGCATCTAGATAGTGTACCCTCTATGTTTTGAAGAAAAGAACAAAGAAAATGCCACTGCTGCCTTGGTTTTTTTTTTTTTTTTTTTTTTTTTTTTTGCCATCATAACAGCAAAAAGAAATTGTTTCTGTTACCAATATCCTCATATAAACTCTCCTGAAAAGACCTACAGGTGCCAAAGGTGCTAGCTAGGTCTCAAAGAGAGCACACCATGGATTTATGCTCTGAAATTACATTAGAATAACATTTAAATTAGAATTGTAAAGATGTATTGTTGTAGTCTTGTTGGTTACTTCCGTAATAATTAGGAAATCAACTGATTATCAAACAGATCACAGAACTTGAATGGGAACTGCTCAGTTTGATTGAGTTCTCATCTTCTGCTAGTAAAATCTAGAACAGAATTGGGTGAGAAAGTTATTTATTTATTTATTTTTATCCTATTGCATCACCCGGAGGCATACAACATTATTCACAATTTGACTATTATTCTATGATGGTCAAATCTAGTAGTCACATCTTGACTACTTAACTATGTACATAGACTGCCACAGCTCTGCCTGGACTGTGAAGGACAAATGTTACAGTTTACATGTTACGTGATAACAGCTCTCCAGCTACTCATGTGTAAAACAGCCGACAAGCATTTTCAGAACAGAATATCATATAGTCAGCCTTGCTATATGAAAAACTCTAAGATACAAAGCATTTGAACATCCAGTGCAGCTTTGTCTTTTAACTCTGAAAAATACCACAGTTTCAGAGTCAGCACCATGCTGAGTGACAAAAGAAAAGCTAGGCTGGATGAGAGGGCTCACTGAGTTTATTCAGATTACATAACTAATTAGAATGTGTTTACATTGATTAGTTATAAGTAACTTATTTTTGGAATGGTGTACAGGCATTTGCTGACAAAAGAAATCTAAAGAAAACTGAGTTGGACAATATTAATTATTTTCCAGGGACAAGAAAAAAAATCAGAAGACATTAAAAGCAGCAAGAGAAGGTATGAGCTATGTGATGAAAACAGCATCTGGAAAGGAGTTGGATGCGAAAAAGATTTGAGATCAGAACATGGGGAAGGAATGGGCTGAGCAAGAACAGAGGCTTCTCTGAATGTTTGGAGATCAACTGTGAAGGAACGGGAGTTCTGCATATTTCAACTGACCACTTCCAAATTGAAATTTCCCTCTCAGAACTTTCAGGGTCACAGAATATTGAAAGAAAATTAAAAGAATACAGAAATGTTATACCTTGTTAGGTTTACAGAAGGGCGCAGATAAAAGAGGCTAAGCCAGCCTTTTTGTTGTTTTTGGGTAGGCAATGGGTCCACATTAACCAGACAGGAACCAAAATAAGAGTACAAACCAATAAGTATCTGATGCTCTCTGTCCTAAATAAACTGAAGAAATGGTTTCATTTTGCTGTGCAACCCACAACATGCACTTCTGATTGTCTTATCAAGCTCAAAAAGGATGAGAAGATTTTCAAGTTGAATTGCTGTCCAAGCTTCATTTCTCAAATGACTGGTGTACGTGATGTTTCTAAAGGCTGAGTTCAAGATGGCATTCTTGTAAACATTTCTGGACCTCAACTGCATTTTGTGATGCACAGATACGTGAGCAGCTCCTCTCCTTTTAACATTATACAGACTTTTGTTTTCAAATGAGAATTGACCCAAAGTAAAGTTGCTTACTTCTGGGGCTGGAAGCTTCATGTGAACTCTCATGTTTCTTAGATTAGGTCATGAAAAAGGGCACAACTTTGCAGCCTTGCAAGAGAAAGTTAAGACAACGGGGGATGGATACCATAAATCAGGAAAACAACATGAAGGAAAACCTGAATTACTAGCAGCTTTCTCTTCACAGCCTCAAAAAATATCATCATGTTACAAAACATCCAATCATGCTATATTATGCACTGATTATCTGGATGTGAGGAGAAAATCTATAAATATTATCCCTCAAAACTGATTAGAACTACAGAAACAACTATAGAACAAAAAATGACAGAAATAACCTCAGTAATACAAACTTTCATGACTAACATTCACAATGAATATTTATTTTCATATAATAATCACTGCTACATTTGCTGTATTTGTCATTATTAATAGAGCTGTCTGCTGTCTATCCTGGAGAGGTAGTTAGCCATTTTTCCTTCCACATTTTTGGGGTGGCATTGGAAATATTAGCTTTATCTCTCCCCGTCCTCTCCAGTCCTTCTTTTTAGCAAGTAGCACATCCCATCAGATGCTGAGGAGTCACCACCAAGCTGCATATTAGTTTTATGCACTAGATTTATAGAAGATAACTTATATACATACCAATATTTGTGTTAACAGGAGAAGGAAAAACAGAAGGGGAAAAACAAAGAAACAAACAAACCCTTCCTGTTTGAAAAGAAAACGATCTGGAAGTGGGTCAAGGGTGCGTAGCCACTCACTCCTCTGTCCTGCCAGCAGACAAGCCATGGAGTCCTGTAGTAAGAGTACTACTTGAAGCTGTATTGCATCAGAAGAAGTTCAAACACTTTCCCATTGCCATAACTGTTATCAGAGTTTGCTGGTACACATTCATGGCAAAACAGTTACTCCTGTCTTTGCCGAAGATATAGGAATGGTGCTGTTTAAGTGAGCTTTCCAAAGCGCCAAGGAAGCAACGTGTCCCAGAATAAAAAAAGGTTATACAGTGAAGGAACATTGTTAGGAAAACACACTGCAGAATTTGTCACTGCTGTATATTAGGCTGTAAAGTACCCACTGAAAATTAAATAAAAGAAGTCAACCACAGTTTTCTGCATTATGACTCTTAATCCATGTTTGTGTTCGTAGCCATGGGCCTGCTGTACCCTAATAGGGACTGCTACAAATGAGAAGATTCTCTGAAATCAGGAGTGATTAAGCTAACTGAACTACTAGAACTAGTTGTAGAATGCTACAATACAAGAATTACACATAAACTATTAATTTCCATGCTATGCCATAAGTTATTTGTTCCCAAATGAAGAAATTCTGTAGTTGGTGTTTGTTTATGTTTTGGAGTAGAACATAATTTGTTTCATTTCTGTTGCAAAAGCTTCCCTAAAAAGAGAAAAAACATTTACTTGTTTTAATTGACCCTGCCTTGAAATCAGCATGGGATTTGTTTGTTGGCCAAAAACATTTCAACAATGCTTGTGATTACAGAGCTAGCTAACTATACAAATTTGGGAATTAATTTTTTTTTGTTATATGTGTATATAAATAAGGGGAGTTTCCTTGAAGAATAGAATAAATAAAACCAATAAAACAAGCAAACAAAAAGCTCCCCAACCAACACAGTTCTCTCTTACAAGGCAATTAAAAAAAAAAAAAAAAGAATTTGTCATTGAATTCAATGCAGCGTGCAACTGGGCTTCAAAACTGTATCTTTTATATATATATATATATTTGTATTAATGCATAGTATGAACAATAGGTTTCTGATGGTAGATTGCTATACCATATGTGTGGAGAGTAGTTGTGTACTGCAAAGTACAGGTGGGGGAGTATAAACAATTCCAAAAAACCATACACTGACAAATCAAATTGACTATATAGATTCATCACTTCTAATTGGTTCTGCTGTGCATATAGCAAATAGCACAACTGTGAGCTGTAGTTCTCTAAGGGCTATTTATACACTGACACACTGAAAGACTCTGCCGGAAGAAGACAGAGTCTATAACAGTAAAACAAGGTCTCACAAGTCAGCTCTTGTCTTCCTTTGTTAGCATCAGGGAAGTCTAAGAAGGACCGACATCTTTATGTGATGCAGAGAATTAGGATCAAAACAATCTTTCCGCTGTCTGACATTGTTTTACACTCTGAAGTACACTGACCCTTTTAAATTTGTTTACTATTTTGACCTTCTTAAATTAAGCCCTTATCTATTGTTTTCTTCACGTAGACAGTAAAGTACAGGTACCCAGAGCTGGCAGCTCTTTAAGGACACATCTCTGAAAGTACAAGAATTCTCTGTCCCCCAGCATAAGAAATCAAGCAAAAAAGGCAGGAAACTGGCATGGCTAAGCAAGGACCTGCTGGAAAAATGAAGGAAAAGAAGGAAAAGTACAGGCAGTGGAAGCAGGGATGGATGGTCTGGGAAGAATACAGGGATGCCATTGGGACATGCAGAGATGAGATTAGGAAAACTAAGGTGCCGATAGAACTGAATTTGGCAAGGTATGTGGAAAATAATAATAAAGTATTACATAGGTACATTGGTCAGAAGAGATAGGCAAAGAGTGTACACTAATTGATAAATGAGAAGGGAGAAACTGGCTTCAAATATATGGAGAAAGCTGAGGCATTTCAATGAATTCTCTGCCTCAGTCTTCACTGGCAGTCAGTCTTTCCATGCCTCTCGTGTACCTGAACCTCTAGTTAAGAGTTAAGGGAGCAAAATCCCTTCTACTGTAGGAGCAGAGCAAGTACAAGACCACCCCATGAAGCTGAATGTGTACAAGTCTATGGGGCTGGAAGGACATGCATCCCAGGGTCCTGAAGGAACCGGCTGACATGGTTGCAACCTGCTCTGCATCATATTTGGAAAGTAGTGGCTGTCAGATGAGGTCTCCAGTAACTGGAAGAAGGAAAACATGACTTACTTTCAAGAGAGGGAGAAAGAAAAACCGAAGAACTACAAACCAGTGAGCCTCACCTCTGTGCTTGGGCCGATCATGGAGCAGATACTTCTGGCTTTGCTTTGGCTGTGGAATTGGTCAGAATATCCTTTCAGCTAGTGTTACTCTATATATCACCCATTTATGCTTTATCTAACATCACAAAGGAGACAGCATCAATTCTCCTTTCTTCTATGACACAAAATTAAGCAAGCTGCATATGCATCCAGTACAACTTTAAATACTTCGATATTTTTTTAAATATTTGCCTCAAAAAGCTCAAAATGGTAAAAACAATACTTTTCTTCTTCTTTTTTTATTTTTTTTTTTATTTTTGTAAATTAACATTAAAAAATACTTTAATCCCAAATTTCCAAAATAAAAGAAATGATGGAAACAGCGTTTCTTCTTGATACGGACAGCAGTGACTCCAAAAGGCTTTGCATTCATGAGGAGATGATTATAGTATGTCTCAGACTTTCATGCAAATTTTCTGATTGCTCTTATTTCTATCAATACAACTTGTCCTCATGACTTTGTGAAACAATGATTATAATTTGGAAACAAACAGGCTTAAAAGAGGCAGGTCACACTGCTTTCCTCTTTGTGAAAGTAAACCTTGCATTTTGCCTATGCTGTTCTGTGTTTGCCTGCCGAGAAATTACATTCTCTGGTATTTTCTTTCCTAGGCTTCTTTGGCTACCAACGCAGTGACTGCCTGCATCCCCCCAGGATCACAATTTCCAGCATAGCACACAATGAACAGCAGCCTGGCATTTTAGACATGAGGTCCTCAGAGCTCAAGGCACAACTGTGCCATAACACACAGACTGTGTGCATTCGAGTGTCTACACAATACAGAGTGCTGATGAAATTGCCTGTGGCTGAAATACTTTTGAGTCTGGAAGCAGAAAGCCCTGCTCAGAGGCAGAGCTTATTGGGCTAGGTGCAATGCCATACAAACATCGTTAACATAATTCCTGGGCTGAAGCAGGTACAGCCACATACTACTGTGTGCTGACAGTGCAGATATGTGCATGTAAGAGTGTGCATATAGATATGCACGCACCGAACCCTTGGAATTAGTTCAAGGCTTCCTCTACGGATCTTTAGTACAATGAAAAAATACACCATCAGCCTCCTCAGAAAACATGGATTTCTTCCAAGGTGTTACCTTTTGATATTTAAACACAAGTCAATCAAAGCAAAATATCAGACTACATGACATATAGCTCGAATAAATGAAAATATTATGAAATAATTCACTGTTGTTTTAGGAGATGATTGACAGGAAAAAAAAAACAACTGTGACAGACAGGTGACTCAAATTCATTTGAATTAAGTAGTGTTAACTACATTGATATCAGCATTCCCTTAACCAGAGAGCAAGGATTCACATCATAGAGAGACAACTCTGCTGAAGGCCAATGTCACCCTAGATTTATCCTAGATTTATGAAGTTACAAAATCAACACCAATGGAAGACACAAGGCTTCTACATTAACATCACTCACTGTAAGGCTTTCAGTAAGATAATGTTCATCAGCAGATGGTAACTGCAGGTAGAGCAGAGGGAGGGGCAAAATTATAAAGAACTCTGAACAGAATGTATAAGAGAGAGTATTAGATTTGCGGAGGGCAATCTCATACACTTAGAAAATCTGCTCATTCCACTCTGACCAGTCACTTCAAGAATAATTTTACTCATTTTTTCTAACTCCACAGAGGTGCAAATAACCAGCTTCATGAGACAAAATGGCAAGATACACATGCTTAAGATGAGAACTTCAGGAAAGTCACTTTTTTACCCCATAGATGTGCATTCAGGATGCATATTATCATTGCAATTTCTCAGTAATATTCTGTTTTAGCTAAGACTGTATTCAGTTTTTAAACTCTTGCTCTGTTTTAGCAAGTGGTAAATGTATAACTTCTGCATGAAGCAAGACATTTCACCAGCCATTGGTCAAGAAGAGGGAGATACCATTACTGATGTACTTTGTCCACACGGGCACACGAGACACCTCACAGAAGCGCTGGACAATCAGCAGAGCCATGGGAAGATAAAAGCAAAGAGTGAAAATACACGAAGACTGCCTAAATTTTGAGGGTTTTTTTTTTTTTTTTTTAAAGAAAAAAACTTCTCCAAAAGACTTCAAAATTTTCTTTCCCTTCTCAGATTGTGCCAAACACAATTTCTCTGTTATAACAGTGTGCATCCAGCACACTTCAGTCAACACCTACGGTGTGACACCCTATTTACTTCTGCTGGGCCGAGAATTTGCAGCTTCTGTGGGAAGCTGCAGCCTGAGCTATCAGAAATAGCAGGCTGGGGGAGGTTTGCAAAGTCCTGGAAACAGCTTCTTGCAGCTGGCACATTTCAGCTTGGCAATAACTGTTTAGAATAAAGTACCCAGAACGTCTCGCACTACTCCCTGGTCCCAGTTCAGCATCTATTTAGAGGTGAATCTCAAGAAAAAAAAAAGGAGTTTGCTGCCTATAGCTGAAGGCAAAATCCAGCTCCGCCTGATGAGTATGCTAACTTGACATGAATATCAAGTGGCAACTACAGCTTATGTTAATCTCACACCAGAAAAATGCTAGCAAGGGAAAAGCTTGCAAACACTTCAATTTCCAACCCTGTGTCATGTATTCAGACAAGTGCTATTTCCACACCCTGTATTGTGATTTCAATCATGTGTGGGTCAAGCAATTTGTTAGGATAGAAATGCTAGTGTCTGCATACCTGTGATTTCACTTGTAATGCGGAACACTCGTTCTTTGTTGTGATGTCAGAGTTGCATCATTACATCAGGAGCAAATCCTCCATCTTTTTTTTTTTTTAATTATTATTATTTCTTTATATATATAATTTCAAGTACACCTGCAGGGAGACCCACTCTTACGGTTTTAAGAGTTTCTATATAATAAACCCTTCAAGAATCATAATCATCTTGACTCGTACTTTGTCAGCAAGGGCAGGTTTCCTTTAAAGAAAGAGCTAATTACATCTGCTTCAGATCTCTAAACTCCCTCAAGGTTGCATTTTAATGAGATTCAAAAGACTCGCCAAAACCAAGCTGAAAGCATTTGGCATTTTTAAATACGCATTCAGATAAACTCGATAAATCTGTTGATATGCTGTTATCTACCACACTGTAAGCTACCACAACATGCTACTCTTTACACAAAACCTGCCATCAAACATGCTGCATCTTCAGTAGAAAAAGGTAATGCATTCAACCAGGATTGACAGTAAGATCATGTTAAAGGAAAAGAAAGAGGAAAAGAAAGAGGAAAAGGGGAAATAATTCAAGTGAAAATGAAAAGAGACAAGATGCAATGACTTCCATCTTGTACGGACAGAAACCTAACCTGTGCTGAAGTATTGGACTAGGGTGGCAAGTTGTTATAGCTGGGGATCCGCTGGGGGGAATCTGAGAGCAGGGCCCAGCACTGCCCCAAGTCAGAGCAGAGCAGCTCCAGCTGGGATCCGATGCTGCTGGAGCTGAGCCGCGAGTGACGCCGGGTGTGCTCAGGGAGAGCGGAGTTAGGGAAGGGAAACTGCCCTGCAGGTGCAGCTGGGAGAGAGGAGCGTGAGATGTGGGACTAACGTCCCCGCAGGCACCGAGGTCAGCTTGGCATGTGGTGCTCAGGACGAGCAGTAGCAGCTGTGGCACTCTGCTGGACTCTAGGAGATCCTTATCTTTTTTGAACTGGGGAGCCCAGAACTGGACACGATAGTCTAAACGTGTCCTCACCAAGGCAGAGTAGACAAGGAAGAGGGGAAGATTATCTCCCTTGGTCTTCTGGCCGTTCTCTTTTTAATGTATCCCAGAATACACTGGCCTTCTTGATCACAAGAGCACGCTGCTGGCTCATGTCCAACCTGTTGTCCACCAGGATACCCAAGTGCTTCTCCACAGAGCTCACCTCCACAATCAGTGCTGTTAAAGCAGCATCATGAGAGAATTATCCCTGATATGAAGCTATGCTTAGGAGTGGAGGAAACTGATATAGACTGGTTTGTTTAGCAATAGGATCAGTGTATTTGTTTAAGGACCAACATCCTAATTCAGCAAAAATAAAAATAAAAATAAAAAAGTACTAATTCTAAAACTTTCAATTTCAACTTTGCTTCTTTGCTTAGTGAGTGAACAGCCTCGTTTTCTCTTAATTCTGCTTCACAAGAGGCACTAGAGTCATAATAGGCTACTTTTATCTTCTGTACCCACCAGGTGCATGAACATTGTTTTCAGATGTCACATATATTGTTCTGTAAGTTGCTCATTATGGCCTAACAACCAATGGAAATTTGCCAAATTGGGGAAAAACAGCTAAAGGTTAGCCAGAAGTCTCAGAGATTAAGCTGATGGTGGAAAAACAGAGATAAAATAAGTGGGTGTAGGACCACCCTAAATGTGACTGCACATACCCAGAATGACATTAGCATATATTAATGAGTTCTTGGAAAATGAATATGTATGCCCACGTACTGCATATGTATGTTTTAACTGTTTAAATGTAGAACCTGATCTCTGAGAGTCGCACATTTTTTGTCAAGTCACCCAGTACCTATCATGAGGAATAAAGGAATGCCACTTTCTAACACCACGATGGAGTCAGAGAATTTTCTTCCCAGATTGTGAATGACAAAACTACAAAAATTCTTGGAGAAATGTTGAGTTTACTTGACTGTATAAGTATGTACTTCTATGCTGACAGCTGCCTGTACAAGAGCATCTTTATATTCAGCAGAGTTCCACAGCCATTCATATCACATAGAGTGCTTTACTGGATTTTGTTCTTATTAGCTCTGTGCAAATGACTGATGCAGGAGGGTGCTGAATCCTATCCCTTCTTGAGCATTGTTTACTAGGTCCCTCACTAACTCCCAATCAGTTCCACCTCTGCAATTCTATTGAAGGCAAAGAGTTTCCACAGGTATTGCCACACAACATAATTAGAAAGCAGTTTCAGTTCAATGAGGCTTTATTAGCTTGACAAGCCATACAGGGCTTATAAGTGTGTAAGAAGAGGCAGAACATTCCCAGCTCTGTCAAAAAAAATCTAACATTCATTTAGAGGAAAGCCACTTTTTGAGCATGACATTTGGTATCTTATACTCTCTGTCAGCATCCATAGTGCATTGGAATTGGAAGACCTTACTTGGTGTATTTCTGAGCACTTAACATGCTTCACATTCCTGCTTCCTGTTCAAGGTCCCTGATGGAGGAGCCGCAACACAACAAGTGATTTCAAAATTCCATAAGCACATTCTTCCATGCCTTGTATTTTGTAAGAAACAGCACTCATAGTACTCTGTCATTCTTTTGTTGTTTTGTTATAAGCCTTCTGAGTCATAATAACATAAATAAAATATGATGTCTTTCTATATTTTGGTTAGTAAAGCAAATCATTTCAGCAACCTGTCTGAATGTTTGCTGTTGCACTCCAGTACTCCCCTAATGTCAGTCACAAACCTTGGGCTCGTGAAAGGGAAATGAACACATCAGTTGGGCTATCCATAGGCTTTTCTAGGATAATATACTTTTCAACACCATGTATCTTCTTCATATTAATGGAAACCACAGGTGATCATAGGAAAGTTACTTCACTGTGTAAAATACAGATCTTTACATATCAGACCTTTATGTATTCAGGGAAACTATTGCACCTGTCTGTAAACATAAGTCTTCAACATTCAGAGGTTTTACAAACTGTTTTTCATTCTCATTTTTAAGTGAAGATTTTTAAGAAATACTTGCAAGGGTGGCTAAAGTTGTAATTCCCCCTTTTGCCAATTTTACTCACTATATTAATAGGAATCCTACATAACTGTTGTGCTTCATAGGCTTGTGAAACTTTGGTATGCTTATTGAGAACTCTGACCATTCAAATGCTTTGATCATCAGGTTTGATCAGTATTGGTTCATTCATATTAAGTAGACACAAGTGTGGTACCAGGCACATTTGACAACAGGTTGACTGAGTTGGTAAAGACAGGACTTTGATTGCTCTCAGCAGATCTATATCCTTCAAGAAACACAGATTTTCCAAACAGATCTATGATGATACTTGACGATTGCATAAGTACTATTCAGGCAGTCATGTAAATCATTGTTGTACTGTTCTTGTTCTTGACTTCACATATCCCTCTACCAATGCTGCTTATAAATATACCTACACTTGGATTACTTTACCTCATACTTCTTTGCTCACTGAATCAACCACAAGAAAATATCCTTTATATGATAATCAACATCACATAATACTACAGGCTCTTATATCTCTGGTTGTATCCTTCTCTCACTGAGGTATTTGCTTCCTTAGCAACCTTGCAGACAGTTGACTTCTAAATCCTTTAGGTAATCAATACACTCTTTTCCTTGGGTATATCTGATCTTGTAGTCACATGCTAGGACAATTACCTCCTTTCTCCCAATTGCCTATTCATCCACCTCAAATGAAGTTCCTCAGCAAAATTTACTCCTGTATGATGATTTCTTCAAAGATCTCTTCACCCTCATATTTCTATCTAAATTACTATTTTCAGTTTTTCTCAAATCTTCCATCACTGTTACATCTTTTGATTTTTTGTTTAATTTTTTATTTCCAGGTTCAGTTGCCTCCACACTAGTATATAAAGTCCTTTTGCAATACAAATCTAACTACTGTTTATTTATTTCGTTCATCTTTACTTGAAACATATTTAAATAGAAATATATTTAAACCCCTGACTTTTTTTTTTTTTTTTTGTGAAAGCAGACTTATATCTCCTTTCAACGGATGCTATGGATCTACATCAAAATAAAGACAGAGAGGCCTTGATCAAGTTTCAAAAAGTTCTGAATTTCCTGGAGTCACACTCAATTCAATTAACTCCTTGCAGTATTATGCAGCCTCTGTCAGTGGAGGAAGGGGACATTGACTTTCAGCAAGGTAAGCCTTATTTTTAGAGCTAAGTAGAGACAGAATAGTTTCTGGTTTGGTACTCATGAATACAAATTCAGATTCCAATGGTTATCTGTTTATTTCTTTGTAAGACAGTTATTGCATTTTTATACTGGAAGAATTATATGTTTTAAAGCATCAGCCATCATTTTCCAGTATTAAGGCATTTCCACAATGAAAGTAATCTCTCTTATTTCTTTTTTCTTCTCTCTCCTCCCCAAAATCCCCAAGCACCCAATGCCATCAAAATGCAGGATAAAAAGGGAATAGGTGTGTGAGGAGAGATTTAAACGTCAGTAAAAACATAAGCCAAGAAGACAATACTTGAGTAGATACACTACTTTTCTAGAAAAAAAAAAAAACAGATATCCGTCTTATGAATAGTGTAACAAGAAAGAACTTTCATTACATTGGAAACACAATAATAAACCACTCTCTCTCTCAAAAAAAAAAAAAAATTGCATTAAAATGCCCCAGACAGACTCACCTTCATTTACTTGCACTGATCCTTACCCAGATGCACCCAGCCCACTCTGAATGCCCAGAGCTTCAATACCAACCAAAACTCAGCTGCAATGACCCTCCCACTTCAACAGCCACTGTCAGTTACTTCATCACAGGCATGTGAAAGATGGAAAGTATCAGCCCAGTTTGCCCCTTAAAGGCATAGTGTTTACAAAATCCTCTGAAATAAATTATTTTCTCATCATTATTTTTCAAAAATGTTAAAAGTTTCTTCAAAATTAAATAGTGTTTAAGAATTAAAAGGAAGAAATATCATGCTTGGTCAAACATACAAAAGCATTGAAGAAGAGATTCATTTCTGTCATAAACAGTTACTGTTCCTTTCTCTCTTCACTATTTTTTCCCAAAAGTGGGGCTAAGAAACAAAAATAAAACAAAGATGTAACGCAATAAACTCTTCCCACAAACAGCTAACAACTTTCTACCATCTTCCTACTAAAAACCCAAATATGTTTTATAAACAAAATTTTGTCCTCAAAATACCATCTCCTTATTTTAAAAATCAAAAGCTTCTTTAAAGTAAAATATGCGTAGGTATAACTGTGAAAAATACCATCAAGAATACCACATGAAAATGTTTAGCTAGACTTTTCTGTTGAAGTTTAGAGAGAATATATTGGCAACTTACAGATCCTTAGACTGGTGTTTTGAAATTTCACATTCCAGAGTCATTCAAATCCAGGATTTTAAGTTCTGACCCCTCATTAAGTTTCCTGTGTATTGAAAGATGACCTGTTACACATTTATCCTGGAAATAGTTATGCACATGATAAATGTAATCTGCTGTAAGTAATCATTGTGGTGGTCCTTGGTGCATATTAAATTAAGTGGGTGTGTATGCCCTAGCAAATTCCAGGCCATGGTTTATATTATCATGATTTCATTTTTATTCACTTCATTTAGATTAGGAACTAAGAGCCTCTTTTTACATATGGATGAAAATTAACTTTTAAAGTTTGTTTATTTCTAATAAATAAATAAATAAATAAATAAAAGTACATGACTAAAATTATGCATTATGAAGCTCCTGTGGATATTCCTTCTTCAAAAGATTTGTGCATAAAAAATCCCTCTGTGTTTCAGTCAGAGCTTACCGGACTCAGTCAGATCTGAGTACAGGGATCTGCTTGTGTGGAAATCACTACAGCCTGAGCAGATCCTTTGGAACTCAAACACTTCTGTCTTTCCTTGTAACTTCACCAGAAAAAAAGGCTTCAGGTTTGGAACATAGTCCAGAAGGCTTGGCATAGGTCCTGAGACAGATGACAGGGAAGAGACCAGCTAGCAGTTCTCTGGTTTGTGAGTATTTGGAAGCTCAGATCCTGCCAGAGGGAGAAGCATCTCAGGGAAATATATGATGCTCTATAGCACAGATATTTCAAGTGGCAGAACTAATGTGTCAGGAATGGAAATTAAAATACATATTATCTACAGCTGCTCTTAGTTAACGTAAATCAGTGTTGTCAAGAAGAAGCAAACAAATAAGCAAACAGAAAAAAGCTACATTTCCCAGATTTTTTCTTTCTTTTTTTTTTTTTTTTTTTTTTGAAGGAAGATACAAGCCATATTGTTTCCCGCTCAGGGACATTGCAGTAAGTGGAGCCAGAATGAGGAAATGATATAAAGGACAAAAATGGTAGGAAGAAAAGCAATGTCAGTGGGTATAAACATTGCTTTCCAGTCTTGCGGGACATGAAGTTGTGGCTCTTTTGGCTTTTGGATACTTAATTGCAGAACATGTAGAAAAGACAAAACAAAAATCTGGATTCCAGGTATCACTTATTGTGTAGATTTTACTAGATCTTTTTTCTTGAAATAGTAAGGCAAAATGTACCACTTGTAGGAACAGCTGAATTTAACGTTGCAACAATATCACTGTACTTAAGTGTCTACTCAAGGGTTTCCTAAACTTCTGCAAACAGACTTAACTGTTGTAAAGACTAACCTAGAGGAGGGGATTGAGTGTACCCTCAGTAAGTTTGCAGATGACACCAAGTTGGGAGGATGTGTCGGTCTGCCTGAGGGTAGGGAGGCCCTTCAGAGGGATCTGGATAGGCTGAACAGCTGGGCTGAGCTCAATGGGATGAGGTTCAATAAGACCAAGTGCCGGGTCCTGCACTTTGGCCACAATAACCCCATGCAATGCTATAGGCTTGGGGCAGAATGGCTTGAAGAACGTAGAGAGGAAAAGGACCTGGGGGTGTTGGTTGATGCTCAGCTTAATATGAGCCAGCAGTGTGCCCACGTGGCCAAGAAGGCCAACGGCATCCTGGCCTGTATTAGAAATAGTGTAGCCAGCAGGAGCAGGGAGGTGATCATCCCCCTGTACTCAGCTCTGGTGCGGCCGCACCTCGAGTACTGTGTTCAGTTTTGGGCCCCTCACTACAAGAAGGACATTGAGGCCCTGGAGCGTGTTCAGAGAAGGGCAACAAAACTGGTGAGGGGTCTGGAGCACAAGTCTTATGAGGAGCGGCTGAGGGAGCTGGGATTGTTTAGTCTGGAGAAGAGGAGGCTCAGAGGAGACCTTATTGCACTCTACCACTTCCTGAAGGGGGGTTGTGGTGAGGAGGGGGTGGGCCTCTTCTCCCTGATAAATAATGACAGGACGAGACGCAATGGCCACAAGTTGCGCCGGGGAAGATTTAGATTAGACCTGAGGAAACATTTTTTTTCTGAAAGAGTGGTCAGGCACTGGAATGGCCTGCCTAGGGAGGTGGTTGAGGCACCATCCCTAGCGCTGTTCAAGAAGCGTTTAGATGAGGTGCTAAGGGATTTGATTTAGTAGTTGGGTAGGGATGGTGATAGGAGGATGGTTGGACTAGATGATCTTGTAGGTCCTTTCCAACCTAATGTACCTATGAACCTAAGAGACTGCCAGTTCTTGAAATAAAAACAATTTTACAAATTAGATCTCATTCAAAGCAAGACCCTCAAAATGTCCTTGAAAACCTAAATATATCTTCCTTATACTCTAACAAGGAAATAATATAGTTTTCTCAATTTTCAGATTACTTACTCCTTACAGGTAGTGAAAAGCTGCCTCTATTACAGTAAGAAAGACAGATTTGTATCTTTGCCTGTCCAAGCTAAAATAACTGAGCTCACCCAACCCCACTAAGTGAGAGGGGTGTTGCAAGTACCCTACTAGTTACTTCCTTGCTCTGAACATCTCCCTACAAAAGCCTGCATCTTGTCACCAACAACATTAAGTGCTTAGGATCCTTGGTTTCTCCATTTTAGGATCCTAACCTTCCAATCTTGATTTCCCCAATTTAAGACCCTCTATACATGAAGTAAACAAATTTTTTAATACCTCCTGATCCTTTCCTTATGGAATCCTTTGTAATCCAAAAACTTGGAAGCAACTCTGAAATGAAGCAGCAAATGTATTCTTAAAATTCATGTGTGGATTTCATCTTATTCTTACTCAACACAGCATTTAAGCATTTGTGAAAACTTCAGCTTGTGGCTAAATCTCCTCAAGTCAGTGGGCTGTGAACACACCTTTTATGTTAGGCAAGTGCCAAGGGTCTGGCTAGACTACATTTACTTCAGCATGATCTCCTTAACCCCTGGTCTTGACATGAGCAGCAGGATTCTATTCAGTTCTAAAAAGCCACTGTCCTGCTATGCTTAAAAGATTACAAAAAGTGCACATAGTTCGATAGATAGATGCTCACACGTAGGTCACTCTGAAAGTAATGCTTCCTATCTACTTCCATGGAAACTACAGCAGAGATAAAGGAGCACAATAACACTATTTGATAGAGCAAATTGTCACCTACAGAACGCTATTTTTCAACAGTCATGACCACTAGCTGTGCATTTTTGCCAGCAATCAACAAGACCTTGCATCCATGCTTGTAAGGATCTTCACTAGCAGATCTGACCAACTGTCACTGTCATCACTGCTGAAACGCACCACTCAGTGTGCCATTGTGCTCACATCCACTTGTCAGATGCATTTAGTCAGACTAGGCCTCTGTTGCCATCTGTTGCACAGAAGCAAAATTGGTGGGGAGGTTCAGTCTCTATTGCCAGATCACCAATCTTTGCCTCTGATATCATGGACCAACATAACACAACACAATGCATTACTTCCAGAGCAGACCTTGTCTCTATATGCACACACAAACACGTATATTTGGGATGCATATGCATACATATCCACAGGCATTGCCTCTGACAAGATACAGGCTGTGTAGCTCTTCTGGAGGTCCAGCTAATTTTAAAATTTGGTATTACCAGACAGATTTGGATGAAAAAGAGACCACTTTGAAAAGCACTTCAAAGTCTAGCTGTTTTGACCATGTTTGTGCCAGAGACTTTGGCCTCATGCCCAGATTGCCTTGGTTTGCATGAACGCTGATAAAACACACACATTCTCTGCTTTTCTAGACAGATCTCCTTGACCAAGCAGCTGATATACTGCCCTTCAAGTAGCTCCACCATCTGGACTCATAACAGCTGGTCCTGCTACCCTCAGACTTGGCTGATAGCTTTGCCTGCCTGCCTGCTGCTGTCCACAGCCACAGACAGCTCAATCTCCAGCTGCCTGTGCTGACTGCCAAAGCCAGGGGTGATCCTTTGCATGTAAGGCAGGTCTTGTAAGACCTATCTCTCTGAGACCAATTCTACCAATACTGTTCTAGGTCCTGCTATTGCTTCAGCCCTTCCTGAGGATCATGTGTGCTGCCAGTCCCTTCACAGCAAACTGATGGGGACTGTGGTCCAACAAGCCCAGTCTCTTCCCAGCAGTCCAGCTACCAGCCTGCTCTGGTCAGCCTGTATTCCTCCTGCAGTGGCTGCCTAGCCATTCCTGCTCTTCTCTCTCTCCCCTTAGTTCTCACCTCACATAGTGCATAAAAGTAAAGTGGTCTTTTGCTACCTGTACACTGCTTTGCCCAACATGCTTTTCAGCTCTTATGCCAAGGATGAGATTGTGCTGGTTGGTGCTCAGTTTTGCTGAGAAGTGAGAAAACCTTCTCACCACTGCTAGGCTCTCCTGATTTCTTCCCCTAGAGGTATCGTCTACTCTGAGCATTTAACCCGCTCCTTCACGTGCTATTTATGGGCTATTATGGTTACTCTGATGATGAACAAACAGGTTTTGACTAAGCTGACAAAGGGAGAGAGGTCATAACTATGGCTCTGTGACACCCTTCATGACTTCAGCTCTTGTCATTACACTCAGGTGTTGCAGAGGTCCATGCATAACAAAGACAAAGCAGTTTTAAGTCTATCTTATAAGATCACTCATGGGACTCGTTATTTATTCTACCTGGACTTCAAGATAATGTCAAACAGAAATAGATTCTGCATTTTGAAACACTTGAGATGATCTCTTGTCTCCCAGTCAGAGCATGAAAGTGCTGCAATAATAACAATAACGATTCCTCATCTCCAAAGAGTTGTTTCTAACCCTTGATACCACGGCATGCTGATTCACCAGACCGTCCCACATCTCAGTCCACTTTGAGCCCATGATGCCCAGTGGGAGACAAGCATTTCTCAAAGTTCCCATGGTATATGCTGCCTACATGTGCAAACTTGCCCCTCACTTCATGTTCCTGAGAGACTGGACTGCAGAACTGGGAAGAAGAATGTTAACGTTGTTCCTAACATTTTTAACTTGAAATAAATGCCTAATGTTATAAGAAGGGAATGCAAGAATAACTGCAGGCTATTACAGAATTAATGTGTAGATAGGTCACTCTAAAAGCGATACCTCCTATATATTTCCATAGAAACTAAAACAGATAAAAAGAGCACACATTAACAGTCTTTGGTAAAGCAAATTCTCACCTTCCAAATGCTGTTTGTCAACATACTTGCCATCACTAATTGTGCACTTTGGCAGTGATCAATAAGAGCCTGAATGCCATGCTCATAAGAATCTGCAACAGTGGAGATGACCCACTGTTGTTGTACATGTCCTGCAAATATTCACTATTTGGCCTCCATAAACATTCAGGAAGCATCAATGAATGGTCAATAGGGGGCATTTTTTCTTCATGAAGGAATTCAGTGACACATTTTTGCTTCATACACTCTTCCATGTCAGATGCCATTCTTTCAGACTGCCCCTTTGGTGTCTCTTGTCACACGACAACAAAATGTAAAGGAATATTAGTAGGAAGATTAATCCCTACTGCCATACCACCAACATCTGTCGCTGATGTCATGGGCAAACAAAATAAAATAGGATGCTTTACTTTCAGAGCATCCCTCATATAAAGAAAACCAGAGATACCAGGAATGAAAATGATATTTTCAGAATAAAAAAAAAGCTAAGGCAGAATAAAGAGATGCACAGATGAAGGAGGAAATCAGATAAGAATAAAACAGTGGCAGATATCTTCAGCAGGGTCTTGAGCAGTCTTTTCTCTGTTTCTATGATTTCTCACACTCTTGCATTCCAAGACAAGATCAATTGAGATTAATCAGTTGTAGAGAAACCATTGTAAACTCATCGCAGGCTTTTAGACTTTAAATTTGTTTATTGAGCACAATTTGGTTAGCATCAGGTGCTCAAGTTACAGACACCAACACTAGCATAGAAATTACTTTATTTAGCTCCCAGTTGTAAGTTTCTATAGCAACCTTGTCCTATAACAGGAAGACGAGTTTCTGGCACATGAATGCTGCTACTGCAGCTAGACATTTTTAATACTTTTTTTTTTTAAGCATTCAGTTGTTGCTTAATTCTTTCTAACATCCCCCACTCCACCTTTTCCTTTTTCCTGAGGTTTGTCTTCAGTATAAATCCACCTGCTTAGTCATACTTGTAATTGCATCTTTTGCTCTTAACCTTTCTTCCTTGGCTGTAACATGAAGTTCCCATTTGGTGAAGGTTCAGTTGCCCTGAAATTTTTGCAAGGTGCACCACAAAGCATTCACATACACTTTCCAAATTGTGCAAAGTAGTGGAGCTGGAGGGATGGGACTTGGAGCTGCCAGGACTGCCCAGAAAAGTTACAACTGCCTCTTTCAGAGAAGCTACTTCCTGTGGCTTAAAACTCTCTGGACAAAACAGAGTTATGACCTGCCCAGTCCACAAGAGTGAAATCTCTAGTGAACTTCAAGAAATAGCTCATTCTGTAGCTGCTCCCTCAAAGATTCAGATTACCAGAACCTGAAATAAGCTCAGATGTTTTGAGGTAGGGTCAGGAATAAGTCAGGAATAAAAGTGTGTCACTTGCTTCTTGTGAACATTGAAATTCCTACATTTATTGGAAACTCATGGATGAATACCACCTTTAGATATTAAATTGTAAAATGAATCCCCTTGAGACACTTTCAGACTTGCTCAAAGTTACCGAGCTCTTTCAAAAGGATGCCTCCATACTCCATAAATAGATCTGTATTATTGTAATATGAACAAACTTATGTATGTATACATTTCCTCAGTGAATCAAGTCCCTCTTTGCAACTAGCTATTTTTTTTTTTTACTGGAGCATGTTCAAATGCCCGCTGCAGAAACCATAATGGCAACAAAGCATATTCATGTAAGTACAATAAGTGTTTGGATAACTTAACAGTAATTATCAGGCATTTTGAGATCCTATTTTGGGTATTAGTTTTCTTTGTGAAATTACTTTGTACATTGTCATTTGTGTGTATAAACATCTAACATTTCTGCTGAATGCAGTTTTACTTACTACTGTTTTCGACTTCTCTGGTTCAAGAACTTCTACATCAAAGAGAAATGTGTTGATCTACCCCGAACCCATTGGGAATGTTCCTTCTGCTGTCCTGGAGCTCTCTGTCCTGCAAGGAAGAGTCCAGGCTACCTCAAAAGCCACAGAAAACAAATCCTGATATCAATGAAATGCAAATTTGTATTTTGTGACTCAAGCACAGCACAGATCATATGTTTTGAATAACAATAGCATCCCCAGGTAGGCTGGCCACTGTAACCAGAATTAATTTTTGCGATTCTTCACACATGAAAGGAGAAGCTGCTGTAGGGTCTCACTTGCTTGCACTTTCTAGCTGAGGCAGCAGCTATTCTCTTCAGAGAATAGTGAATACCACAAGATCACTTGGCTGTAACTGTAAGATTTAAGAACCCTGAGCATGGGCATCTGTTATTTTGTTGCAGAAAAACATACAGGAAGAAGTATATTGAACCTAAAGTTAACTACTATCAGGTTCAGCTCCGGTCTGTGCTGGCAAAGTCTAAATGACTTGGATATTTGTTGTTTGCTTCTGTTATCTTTCCTATACTTTGGTTGCCTCTTATCACTTCTAATAGGTACTTTCGCTTTCCCATCTGACCTTAACAAAATGGGATCACCCTTGCTCAGGTTTCTAGGATTGCTATTTTTAGTTCTGGCAGTTTGAGAATATCTATCTGTAGAAGTCTTTTTTTCCTTCCCTAGCCTTGATTTTTGCCCAGCCTGGGAGTGAATTTGCTGTCTCAGAGTATTCAGGTGGGTGATATGCAGGGTGTTGCAGGTTGGCAGGGCCTTCTATCTGTCCAGGTACGTTCTGTCCCTAACACCTACAGACCACTTCACCTGCCTGGCATCAGATCTATCCCCAGTAATTTATAACTAATTCTCCAAACTCCTAAAAATTAGCTGCTGTGGTTTTGGGAAAGCCTATTTTGGAACAGGAATCAGAGCCCCAAAGCACGGACAGAGGGCAACGGGAGTCTGTGGGAGACTGGTAAAAGAATGAAGACATTGGGAACTGTTGTCTTAAAATCATTGATAGTCTCTCCAATTACTGATTTAGCATTGCAGGCAACCTCTGCAGGACCTAATGCTGCTACTGCTCCTCCTGCACAGAGTGCACACAGTCTGAATAAAGGGCAAAAGATGGTTTCAGGATGCCAAAACACTTCTCCCTGTAGCACTAGAGGTTTTCATTCTCTTCTATTTTGCTATCCTAGCAAAACCTATCCTAGGTTTTTGAATTCTCTCTTAATAAGCTTTGAAGAGGTTTTTCAAAATGGCAGCTCCAAAAGTAATCTATTTCTGTCCTTGCTTCTTTCTCAGAGACAGGAATCACGTTTTACAGTAGTGATGCGAGGCAGCTTTCCAGAAAAAAAAATAAAATAAACATATCTACATATTTTTTCCAGCTTGAAACAGTTGATTAGGAAAAAGAGTAGGGGGGGTGAAATTTATAAATCTGCAAATTTGAATTTCCAATACATATTTTTTCTAACCGTAAAGAAAATAAATATGTTAACTACTCTGCAAGTTTTCTGAGCTGGGCATAGCTATTGGAGTTAGGTTTGCAAGGAGGAGAGCAGGCCTTTCTTTTTACAAGTTTGGTCATAAAGGTAATAAAGAACAATTTCTGCATTTTTATAAACTTTCTTATACTACTATGAATATATATACTATATATGATTTTATATATAATATATATATATATATAAAGATAATTTACCTGGTGTAGGGAGCCTGCTTTGGCAGTGGGTTGTACTCAATCTCTAAAGGTCCCTTCCAACCCCTACGATTTTGTGATTCTGTGATATTTTGCCTAGTTTAGATCATACTTCTGTTATGTTATTAAATAGCATACTTTATATGAAAAAAGAACCCTATAATTCATTGCACAGCTATAAAATTCTTTAGATACGTTGACTAAAAAAGCACTTCAGTAACAGAGCACAGAAACACAATATACGCACAATTAATCTAAGAAAAGCAATCAGTGAAACACGACAAGGTAGAGATACTCCTGTATCTGAAAACAGATTCCCCTTAGTGTTTTCAGTTACTGTGATCTTGTGCTTAATGCATTTCTAATGGAATAAACAAGCTCTGAAACAGGCAGGAAGAAGGAAAAAAAAAAGCAAACATGATTTCAAGACTTCAACAGAAAATTTATGTCAGAACTTGGGCTCTGCAACTCTCTTTTCCCTGTATACAGACCCCTCTTCTGCACAATTACCACACCAGTAGAAGAGGCAGCCTCCAGCAATCTGTCACTATCACTCCCTGTTACAGGCACTGCCTCACAAACTCTTCAAAAGAACTGTGACAGGGCTAAGTCCTGTCCAGCCTTCACATCTCCAGTTTCCACCTACTCTTTTGTGTCAGCACCCAGCATTTGTGCAGTTGCATCAGAAGTCAGATCATGATATTGATCCACCTGAAAATATCTCACTTGAAATTTTGGCAGCTGGTTTAATTTTAACCTAATGGTCATGGCTTTATGACCAACAGTGGCTTTAGTGACAAACCAGCCTCTGCTGACATCACAGACTTACTCATTGCTGTATGTTCCAGTGATGTTTGATTAACATTGTTGAACAACTTTCTTAATTAAAGAAAAAAAATCTTATTTGGTGCAATGAGGATATAGACATCAGACTAGATTTAGATGTCTAAGAACTGTTTGTGTCAACATTACCTCCTTATAAAAAAAAAAGTTGCATCTTGAAAGCAGTTTACTCTGTGTCTTTTCTTACAATAGACAACATTGTGATATTATTGTCATATTTCATGAATGAAAGCATGATGTTTCCTTCAGCTATTCAATACATCAGAAACAGCTCCAAATGTTAATGTTTAAAATCATTATTTAAATTTAAAACGTTGGTGAGAACTACAGTGAACTCATGTTAAAGCGCACTTAAAAGGTTTCACATTTTTCCATGAGAAGAACCAGAATCTGATTTTGCAACTAAAAAAAAAAAAGCAAAAAACCCAAAAAAACTTGAATGCTACTTCACATTAACACAGTGCTGCTCATCCACAAATCTCAAATCCATAAGGATGTAAAGAAAAAAAATAGTAAAAATTTCATAAATGGAGAAATTTGAAGCATGTGCAGTTTATACTATTTTTCAATTGAAAAATCTTTCCTTTTCTCAAATTACATTATTTATATTTAAGAAAATTGAAAAAATTTGTAGTTGTGTACTCTCACCATAAGCAGCTTAATACCAAACAAACCTCATATGTCATCATTTTAGAAGAACCTGAAGTACAGAGATTATTTCTGGAATAGGCTGTAGCCACTTTATGTTTAAACAGCACTTGTCAATAAAAGAAACTTCCAGATCATAAGCAAATAAATGATTTTGGAGGTACTGAGTATAAAAAATAATGATTAAAAAAAGACTGTAGAAACATACAAAACAGCAAGAAAACTGGGATGTGAGAATAGTTCTACTTGTAATTGGAAAATAATGAAGAGGGATATCAAAACTGGAGTGGAATAGGACTTGGTGCTGAAAAATTCTCGTTTCTTAGAATCAGTGGAAAAGAATGTGTGATACTTGTAGATAGTTTCTGAATTGTCTCTGTATGCAGCTGTCCGTAGAACACATGAATCAACCAAGAAATGACAAATGCACAGATGATTACTTTTAAGCAGAGAAGGTTAAATGTCTCGATGAGTTTAAACAGTCTAAAAGAGCCAAAGCCTCCTGACACTCATTGTCCTGCTGTAAGCATGAGGCAATGTTACTTGCAATTGAATCAGCTACACAAGCCTGACACTTTCAGTGCATTTTTTCAGTCTTTTCAGTATTATGGAATTACTAATAGCTAAAATAGTACAGAATTAGACAATTTAGGCTAAATCCTCTACTGAAGGTGTTGACCTTTTGAAAATGGATTCCTTCAGCACATTGGGTTTTTACTTCCTCTATCTTGTTTCTCCTTTAGCAATTATTCATCTTTTATGGCTTCCTTCAGCTAAAAGCTTCAGCAACAGGAACATTTATTCAGAATCAGAATGGAAGATCTGGTACTTTTCTGTACATTAAAAAAGAAGAAAGTTCAATTTTCCTTCTGAAAAGCACAAGAAAGACTATTTTGTGAGATGTAAAGACAGAGAGAAAAAGAATCTGAATTCCCAAAATATTTGATGGCAGAAGTAATAATAGCAATGAATGAGGCCACATAAATGATTCATGAGACTCATTTTTTTCCTATTGTTACTAAAAAGAGGCTCATTATTACTCAGAAAAAAAAGCTTTGTTGGTGATGTAAAAAGAAATCAGTATTTGCTATCAATTACTTTCATTAACACTGAGCCTTTGTACACAGTTTTAGAAATATATTTTATAACAATATAATTTTGTAATTTCATCCCTACTGTGCTTTCAGCCTTCTGAGGCCCACAAATCTCTTTAATACCTCCACTCCTGCTGTTAATAAAAAGTCTTGTGGGTGTAGTAACAGCTAAAAATACAATAGTAAATGATTCCTATATTACCATTTCAGAGGTCACAATGAGTAACAAAGAGACCACAAGAGCGTAAAATAAACACCCTGCCCTAAAACATAAGCAAGTTGTAGCTTCAGGATGATCACTTTAAAGAGATGTGCTTCCTTTAAGGACGTTTTCTTCTTAGGTTTGAAGACTGTTAGAGATGTCTGAACATATGTTCTGAGGCAATGAAATTTCAATGGGATATTTTTCCTTTTAAAGCCCAATCCTTAAAACACTGACTTGCAACTTGAGACAGCAACAAAAAACGAGTCAAGTTAACAGCACATTTAGCTGAGAGATGTAAGGAATGAATAGAGCTAAACCTGGGCTTTTTGATTTTGTAAACAATGTGTCATTATAAACCAATGAAGACAAAGAATGGGATTACCGTGCATCCATTTGAGAAATTTCAATCAACATTTAAATAGTTTTGGAGAATTTAATGTAAAATAGAGTGCTTTCTCAAATAAGCAATCAAAATAATCCATTAAGCTCTAATCACCATTATGCTTGGGTGTTCCCGTGCTTTAGAATAAACTGTGTAAATACTGTTGAAATAGTACCTCAGGTATTTACCTTTCTATTTTTTAAAATGCTGCTTCTTGTTGTTTTTTGTTTTTTATTGCTGCACATTATACTGCTTGATCTTCAACTCCAAAAATATTATTCCTTCCTAAGCCTAGTTAACAGAATACAAAAAAAAAAAATCCACATTCTTGATAAGGCTATAAATATGTATAAATGACTCTAAGGCAAATGAGGCCAACTTCACATTACTGGAACACAAAGACTGCATCTGTGTAAATCATGTCTCGTTACTATTACAGCAAAGAGACTTACTGTAAAAAATCAATACCGATTTATCATTAAAATAATGCTACTGAACCTTCAGAAATGGGGGCTAGGATAGATCCTGTTGTCCATTTTCCCCCACAATTCAGACAGTGTATCAAAAGGGGTGTCTGGGCCCTGTGGGAAATTTTACAGACTGTTACTGACTTTGCAATCACAGTAAGGTTATAAACTTAGCTGATGAGGCTAGACATTTCTGCAGAATAGCATTGCAGATAACTGATGAAAGGAAAGCAACATAAGAAAAGTTTGCATCTCACAGAGAAGCCAGGAGGTTTGCACAACTTGATTTGGATTAATCAGATAGGGGAAAACACTTGCAGGCAGAGAGACTGATGTAGGTAATACCACTCAAATTCCTTCTAAAATATTTTTGCACCTCTCTGTCATGAACAATTTTGTAGCTCAATAGCAAGGAATCTAGCACTGGTTTCACAGCTTTTCTGTAAGGAGAAATGCAAATGGTGCCAGAAATGAAAGGATTCCAAAGTTCTTCTTTTCATTTTTTTAAAAAATTATTACTATTATTACTATATGCATATATATATTTATGAGGACTGGGTTTTACCTGCTACACTTACACACTGAAAATAGGCTGGAAGTCAGGAGAGTAATAAATAAATAGAAATTTTGAAATATATAGGAGTGAAAACATACACTATTTTAATGACAACTAAAATATCAGCAACTACAAGGAGCAATTCAAATCTGATCATTTACATATTTTTACCATCAATATTAAAACTGTACAGCACTGATGGAAATTAGGACCAGTACCAGAAAGAGGTGCTTCATGTCATTGAAATGTAGACTGCCAAAATCTTTTCATGTTTCTGATTTTATTGATCAGATATTTGCCTTTCATGCCATTAAAGTTTCTAGTTATTACACTATCTTGACAGCTCAGTTTGGATGGAACTGGTCTTTTCTGAAGGCCTCACTTTCCAGAAACTGAGATACCCATATATTTGCTCAGATTGCTGGGTCAGCACTAACATCCTACATAAGAATGACACACTTCAGTCATGGGAAATTTTTCAGACAGAAGTTTCCCTGTGAAGTGGTAGAATTGCTGGGGTTCCAGGCAGCTAATCTGGGGTGCAAGTCCAGAGAGTAATAACATCATGGTTTTGATTTTTCCTTTACATACACATTTATTTTGGTTTGGGTACTCCACAATACTTGGTAAGATAAAGGCAAATTCTATTATAAAGATGCTGGAGACACAACTTCCCCACACACATTTTTGTTGTGTTCCCTCTTCACTTTTTTCAGTTTGTCATAACATCTGTCACCACAGGAGCACTACGCACCTTTATTTTTATCCAATTGTAAATACAGTGTCCTTTTAGCAGCACTGTATGCTCATTACCCTGGTCTCTCATAGTCTTAATTGTACATCTCTGACTAACTCTGAGGAAACTGTTATTGTCTTTCATAGTGCCTTTATATCCTGATAGGGCAGGGTTCCTCTATATGCATCCATATAGGGTACTCTTGCTATCATTCTTCATCTGACAGTCTTTTATGAGTATTATCATTGTCCTAATTCTACATTAATCGTATTTTAATTGTCAATTTCTCAGGAACAGTGGGGGAAATAATAAGATAGGATATCATGACTGATAGGGTCATCATTAGTTTCACACCTGTGTTCTTTGGACACCCACATTGTTCACTAGATTTGTTGATGTGCTCCCAGATCAATAGACTTCCCTCCCTTGATAACTCAACTTCTACAGTTTTGGGATAGATAAAATACATATTTCAAATGAGCATCAACCAGACATGGGGGAACAACTTCAAGATACAGTCGAAATAGAGAATTTTTTGAGACTAATTAGAGCTGATATATTACAGATACAAATTGTTGGTCTGATCATTGAATCACTCAGGTTGGAAAAGACCTTAAAGATCAAGTCCAATCATCACCTAACTATACTACCCTAACTCTAAGAACCCACCACTAAATCATGTCCCTGAGCACAACATCCAAACGGATTTTAAACACATTCAGGGGTGGTGGCTCAACCACCTCCCTGGGGAGCCTATTCCAGTGCTTAGCAACCCTTTCTGTAAAGAAGTGTTTTCAGATATCCAACCTTTACCTCCCCTGGCACAACATACAGTCATTTCTCCTCATCCTGTCACCCGTTACCAGTGAGAAGAGACCAACCCCACTCTTGCTGTAAGCACCTTTCAGATACTGGAAGAGAGCAATAATGTCTCCCCTCAGCCTTCTTTGCCTAAGTCTAAACAGCCCCAGTTCCTTCAGTTGCTCGTCATAGGGCATATTCTCCAAGCCCTTTACAAGCCTTGTTGCCCTTCTTAGGTCTTGCTCCAGCACCTCAATGTCCTTTCTGTACTGAGGTGCCCCAAACTGAACACAGTACTTAAGGTAAGGCCTCACTAATGCTGAGCACAGGAGGAGGATTACTTCCCTAGTTCTGCTCACCACACCATTCCTAATACAAGCCAGGATGCAATTGGCCATCTTGGCCACCTGCATACACTGCGGGGTCATATTCAGCTGACTGAGCATCAGTACACCAAGGTCCCTTCCCATCAAGCAGCTTTCCAGCCACTCCTCCCGAAGCCTGTAGGGTTGTTGTGACCAAAATGCAGGACCCAACGCTTGGCCCTATTGAAACGCATACAGTTAACCTTGGCCCATTGATCCAGGCTATCTAGGTCCCTCTGTAGTGTCCTTCTTCCCTCAGGCAGTTCAACACTCTCTCCCAACTTGGTGTCATCTGGAAATTTAGTGAGTGTGCACTCAGTCCCCTCATCAAGGTCATTGATAAAGATGTTAAATAGAAGTGGCCCCAGTACCAAAGCCCTGGGGGAAAAGAGAACGTATTATCAAATTTAGCTGCAAATGTACGAGAAGTCTACTATTTTACACAAAGAATGGAACATGCTTTTGCTTTGTGTCACACATACTAGTTTAAAAGACAAAAGACTTCATATGCATGCACTGAATGATAATAGGAGAAAAACCTACATGGATCCTTTAAGTATGAGGTTATGGACTTCCTCAGAGCCAAAGATTCTGGTAAATGTCAGCTTCACATAGTGCCTTGGCACCAAGTGTTTAGCTCTGAATAACATTAACTCAATGCACAATGCAGAAAACAGTTACATTTGTCCACTTGAAGATTCACTTGCACACTGAAATTTCACTTCAAAGGAATACTTGCTAAAGACACCTTTGCCTTGAAAATAATACAGATATTTTCACCTAAAAGAATAACTTCATTTAGAATGTCACATATTGCTTTCCTGCTCTTTCTCTACTTGGACTGCCTTCCCCATGAAAAACAGTATGTTCCAATTTGGTGAAGGAAGACTTTTGTGTGACATTGAACCAGAACTATGAAAAATGATCTGGAGAGGGAAATTACATTTAAAATCTTTGGAAGAATGACAGTAAAATTTAGATTTTTTTTTCCTCTGGATAAACATGTCAAACAATGTAATTTTTTGGAGTTTTTTTTTTGTTGTTGTAGCTGTTTGTATAGCCACAACTTCATTAGAAACAGCTATTTCTTTATTAAATAAAACCTGAATCATTTATCTCAAAAAACTGAAATGTTTCTAGACGCTGTGAGCAACCAAATGTCTCAAATACTTTTGATTTTTTTTATTTGACAATTAAGGAGTCTCTTAATATAGTAGAAAATACTGGTCTACTGGCCTACATTATGCTGGACGTAAAGAGCTCAAAAATTGACTACTGTATTAAAACAGAAATACGTAAAGTTTCCAAAAAGTGACTAACACATCCATTTATGCTCTTTCCCACCTCCCTTACTGGAAATGGCTGATATTACAGCTATAGTTGAAAAGAAGAAAGAAATGGACATCAGTCTTACTTATATCATTCTTTGACATAACTTACAATGTCCCACATTAACACGAAAAATCTACAGAATTGATTTTTATGAAGAATGGGGAGTTTTTGTACAGAGATTAAAAACTGACAGGGGAAAAAAGAAAGTGTTAGTTGAAAGTGGTGATTTAATTTACAACTCCGGGTAACATACTACACAGGTGTAAAAGATAAGTGGAGTACATTATCTTTTATAGTTCATTTAACAGAAGAAAGAATCTGGAAATTGAAAGAAAGCAATTGTGAGTAATGTAATCAGCTTCAGAAGTAGTTTGCAAGCTCGTGGTAGACAAAGCATTGTGTAACAAGACTAGTTTAAAGTTTATGACTAAAAATATAAATCATGAATTTGCAATAGAATAAAAGATCAGACACTGAATTAGCTAGCATCAGAGATGTTTTTAACTTTGAGAATATATTTATGTATTTGTGCAATTTAGAATATCAATTCAGTAAGTCTAATTCAATGGTAGGGACACAAAACAAAATACTGTTCTACCTACTGTGTCTGATTTTATCTTTAAACAGGGAGAAATTGAATACCAAGAAGTTTATTAAGCACATTTAAAACAAAAGTATCAATAGGAGAGATCACATATCTGAAAGGTAACATCAAATATAAAGCATTTATTTAAAGATACTGATGTAAGACTTTTTTCCTCAACTGGTAGAAACTGCATTAGTTTATCTGTTTACCAATTAAAATTAGTAAAGAAGCCAGATAAAACACTCTCTAAAACTTGCATCCAATACCATATTCTGAAATAACATGACCACATATCATGGAATAATTTTTGTTCAAATTGAAGTAGCAATATAATCTATGCTAAACTATAATAATGCTGTTTATTTTGAATTGTTCTTATGACATGATCATAAACAAAAACAGTAGGACCACCTATGAAATCCATTAAAAATATCCATGCTATGAAAGACAATATTTATGAACATTCAAAATGTTGTCAGTGAAAACAGTTGCAGATTAAGTTATGTGGCAGAACATAACTTAAGTGGCAGACTTGTACAGAAACTACAACAAAAAAGGAAATTGTCCCTTTCTTATGCAAAAAAAAAGAAACAAGATCTTCTATTGCTATGGAACTGAAAATAAAATAAAAATCTATACTTTGTAAAACATTCTATAGAATCAAAGAGTATCCTAAGTTGGAAGGGACCCACAAGGATCATCGAATTCAACTCTTGGCTCCATGCTTTAAGAGGCCAGAATGACCTCTGGCTTAAGGCTTTGGTCAACAGCACCCACCTGAAATACAACCGGCTCAGTTGAAACACGGTTCGGTAGTTAACAGTTAACTACCATGAACACAGGAGTAAGAGGACAGATGTGCTGTTCCTCCTGGAGAATATGTGGGCACTCCAACAGCTATTGTCACCATGACAAAAGATATGACACCCCTGATAACTGGGGTAGGCACGAGCACCCCTAGCAACCAACTGATGATGGAGAGGATAAAATCCCAAAGAATTCTGAGGAAGAACGGGTACCCCATCTGCTGAACAGCAGCCATGTAGGTCAATGAGATATCACTGACCGACATGCTGCCTTCCTACTGATCGATGAGATGTCACTGGATCCCAGGTGGTGACTATCCCTGCCTTGTAAAATACTTGTTAGGATTTCTCTCTTTACTATTGCTAACTCTCCCATCTTCCCTCATTTCTTAGTAGCTTAGAATTTGTAATAAATCATTGGACAGTGTTTGGCTGCATTTGTTGCCTTAATCTTCCATGGGTATATGTGTTGAACCATCACCTCCAATAATTGGATCACAGGATCACAACACGTGGTACTTAAAATACCTAGAAATCAAACCACATCTAAGAGTTTCTTGAACTCGAGCACTAGGGCAGTGCCCACTGCCCTGGGCAGCCTATACCATGCTCATCATCCTCAGGTGGGGAACTTGTCCCTAACTCCCTGCTGCCCCTCCCTGACACGACTCCATGCCATTCCCTCAAGTCCTGTCACTGTCACAATGAGTGCTCAGCATTCAGGCCTTCCACTACCTGTAAGGAGCTGCAGCCATCATGAGGCCTCAATTCAGCTCCTCTGTGCTGGGCTGAAGCAACCAGGGGACCTCATACATCTTGCCTTCCAGACCATTCACCATCTTAGCCCGCCTTCAGATACATACATATCTATGTCCTCTCTCCAGTGTGGTGCCAAAAGCTGCAGCCAGTGCTGGAAGAGAGGCCATGCAGTGCATAGCAGAGTGGGAAAATACCCCCCCTTTATATTGCTCATCATATGACAGCAATTATTATTAGCTAAAGAGCAATGCAAGTGGAATTTTCAAAGTTCTTCTAATTTTCCCAATAATTGTTTGGATTTTGCTCCGACGAAAACAAAGCACAGGGATTAAAGGAAACTTAGGCCCAGTCTTCCTTAATACTAAGAAGGAAAATAACCACCAGTCTCAAAGAAAACTATATTTAACACATCTGCAACATTTAAATAACTTTTTCATTTGTGATTTTTTACCAGACCATTATGATTACAGAGAAACTAGCTGATATTTTCAGCCATAATTCAAGCTAGCTTTGTCTCAGAACATTGTTGCTTCCTCATTTCCCTTGTTATGCTTCATAACTGCTCTTTGTGTGTTAGCAAGTTGAGAGATGAGAAATGTGTCACACTTCTGAAAGAACTAGGACTCTCCTTAGAGAAAACATGTTCCCGTGAGACTTCTAGAATGAAGATGCTTTGTCTAAACTTTAATGTTTTAATTAGGTTAGCTAAAGTTTGGAGTCAGAGGTTCCTTTTCAGCTGTGAGTTGTTTTTACAAAACCCACCAATAATATGGAAGTTATTCTTGCTTAATACAACTGTTCCTGTCTAATCACATCTATAGGACACTATAAAAAACTTATTACTCAAATGGAAATAATATTGCAGTTAAAGGTTTTGAATTTAGAAAAAGCTTTGAATAAATAGATTTAGAACTCACTTTTCCTAAATGAAAACAACTACAAACAACAACAACAAAGAAGCGATTTACAATGAAGAATAATACCATGAAATTGTCTCCAAAAGGGGAGGTATGCTGTGAGTCAACACAGGAAGGCAGTAGAAACAATCACAAATTCACAGATGAAACTCAAAAGAGTAAGTCTTTATTATCTTGACAACTGGGGAATTCTTGAAGTGATACCCAAATTAGAGGCACACAGGGACTGCTGAGCTTGATCCATGCTAGAGGATCACTTACCCGATGTTTATGTCTGTTTATCAAGAATTTGTGTATGAATAGTTTACCATCATGCTGTGATTTTCACTGTGCTTTGATTTTCTTCATACCAAGACAGGGAGCTCAAGCGTATCCAACAGGGTGCATCCAAATCTATTAAACACCTGTTATCTATACACAGATGTTCTACTTGGCAAACACACAGAGGATTAACAATAGTAGCTATGGTAAGTGCATTTGTCTGTATTACAACTCTTCAGACTTTTCAGATCCAGGAGAAAGAAGTAACAATTTGTTGGGTGGTTTACACTTTGTTCTCTTGATAACAGCATGCATACAAACCCCAGACCCAACCATGCAAAGCATCTTCTGCTAGAGAACTGGAGTTGATACAGCCATCCAGGATTGCTGGCCTAGAAGGCTGCTGGGGCAGTATCTGTAACAATAACTGTTCACACATCCTCAGGCATCTAAATGACACCTAAGGTCACATGAAACTATGAGGGCAGCACAGTCTGAAGTATTATCACCATGATTACAATAGTTTTGTGATTCCCCACTTCCCTACCCAAGTTTTGAGTGTCACTGAGTTGCTGAAACATAAGCCCAAGCTCAAATGCTGAACGTGAGAAGCGTGGAAAATAAAGTAGCCATGGCTTTCAGTTACAGCGCTAGCAGCTATGAAAATAAGACATTTTAAGTAATGATGAGGCAAAAGATATCATATCAAGATTAATTTAATTTGATAAAGAATTGAGAAAATTAACATGTTTTTTCTGAAAAAGATTGGAGGAGGAAGAGTATCAGGAAACACTATTCACCTCAGTATGTCCTCATGAGTAGTGCACATCAGCACTCAACATGAGATCTCATTGATGCAGCCACGCATCTTAAACATAAGTAATTATTCAGAAAGGAAAAAATGCTTCTACTTAGCAAACCAGCATATACTGCTATACTATCTCACCAGTCCTATCTTATATGTAATATTCCATGAAGCGCAGTTTTCACATTTCAAAAAAAGTCAGCTGAACCTGTAAATTCTTCATAAGAAAATACTAATCTTTAAGAATATTACTTAGTGATGCTTTAAAAAAAAAAAAAAAGCACTAATCGATTTTTGATGGGCTCCAAAGAAATCTGCTATGCATTTTGATACGAAATGTATTCCTTCTCGTGGCTATTTGTTCCTCTTCAGATTCTTGATTTTGTTAGCATGAATAAAAATACACATTCTTTACCCATTTTATCCTTTCCAACTACAGTTCTGGAAAAAAATGCATTACAGTATTTTTCCTGAATATTAGCCTTTGGGGAAAAATAGCTGATAAAATTTTAAGCTTTTTTAACATTTCTCTCTATAAGAATTTTAGTATACTATATCAGTCCTAATTATATCATATAGATTTTAAAATTTTAATTACAAATTAAAAGTTTTCCATACTGCTTAGAAAAGCCATAAACAGTTCTGAGAACAGAAGAAAACATCTAACATAAATTTGACAACAACATGTGTATATATGAATGTGTAAGATACATAGTGGATGGAAATATTAAATCATCCGTAATTTTTCCCAGTAGAGGTACACTGGCAACAAAAGCAATAAAAGCATTTCTAAACAGCTCCTCAAACTTTTCCTTTTACAATAGGTCAGAATAAAAGAACGACAGGAAAAGGACACATGAAACCATCTCTCCTCAAACAAGAGCAGAAGGTAACATCCCCTTTCAGTACTTCAGTTAGATAAGCAACATAGATTCTTTCTTAGATGCTACAATGCAAAGCTTCTGTTCCTCTTTCCAGATAGTGAACCTTATTCATAACCACGGGTTAATCCTCTTTAAAAGTCTGAAAGACAGGATGACTAAGAAAAGCCTTTCCAGTGGCTGGGTTGTAAATCTCAAGGACTCTTATCTGTTCCAGACCTTCTCTTTTAAAATCTTTTATTTTGGCAAGTCTCTCAGCAGCAATCTGGCAATGAATTGATATTACCGAAATTTTGAAAAATGGCAACAGGTTCAAAAAAACAAACAAATCCAAAATGTTGGCAAACATTATTATCTTCAAAGCAACACATCATTTCAAAATAATAACTTCGAATGATCTTCGCCAATTAACTGCACTAGAAAGTTCCACCATGACAACATTATTAGCAACCAGATAGACTAAGTTTAACAGAAAGTTTCTCATCAATATGGCTGGGTTTCCAGGGCAGTATTAATACCTCTGGTGCTTTTCCAAGTGGCTGTATTTTTGGAATAAATAATATACCTTAACAGCAGAATAAGATTTCACTTCATTACTGAGGTTTTACTTCAATAAAACTATGAGAACTTCCTAGATCAAAACTCCTAGACTAGTCTATAAAGTGAAATGCAATGTCGTTACAGTGTAGGTGTGGGCCATGTGGGAGCTTATCATTTTTAAGTAAGACTGCATGAAAAGTATCCTGATGGTAAGGACCACATCATTGTAAACAATGAGGACCACTTCATTGTTTAAGATAAATATAAATATTTCTGTCATATTTGTAAATGGAAAATACAACTAGAAAGGCAGAGCCTATTCATTCTGATTTACTGTTTCCATATTAAAATGCATCTTGGTATGCTAGAACTGAAAACAGTTTATATGAAACTCAAGAAAAAGTTGTTGCACCTAGAGGATGCAAAGATAAAAATAGTCTGTTGTGGCTTCAGCGAGGTAAGGATTATTCAATAACAAGACTGTTCCCATAGCAAGCAAAAGCTAAACCAGGAAGTTTCAGAACACAGCACACTTTAAAGGCAAAAGGACCAGCACAAACAAGGAGATGTTACAAAAGGAAGGAAAAATGAATGCCCACCTGTCTCACAGGATCTAGGTTCACAAGGAAAGAACTCCAAAAGGAGAAATCTCCAACAAAAGACCCTTCCTCAGAGGCAGGTGGCCCTTAAATGTGGTCTGGAGCGTGGCTTCACCCCCTTCCAGTTGCACAGGTGAATTGTCTTCACCTGTGCTCCCAGGGCTTCTCTTTCTTTCAGGATCTCAATCAGTGGTTCAGGCTGTGATTCAACAGTTCCTGTAATCACACACTGATTCCTTTTTGCTAAACAAATATTGGTCCTTAAACTAATATATTGATCCCTGTTGCTCAACCAGCTTATATTACCTTGTAAGCAAAATCAAAATGTGTCTCCCAGATTTCTCAGTCTGGGAACTGCCAAATGGACCGCATGAGGTGACTGCTTCAGGTTTGGCACTCTGTACCATACACAATCCTCCAAGAATATCTGATGAAGGGTTATAATTTCAGTTGCTTACACATCCCATCATGCCACAGTTCCACACTGTAAAGCAGTATTCTGATGTCACGCAACATATTCGTCATATTATTTAATATATTTTAAAAAGAAAATAGCAAAAGACACACTCAGTTTCCATTTGACTTACTACATCAAGTGGATACAGCATGCTTTAGAGAAGGTGATAACTGAGAAGTTGGAATTTGAGAAGCACTGTGCTACGTGTCCTTGAAGCACACATCTCTCCCTTGACTGGATGTAGTCAGTAGCATCTCTTCTGCCATAGACTGATAGGAAGAAACATGATATAAAGTATTACTAATGCACAGCTCTATCAGACACTAGCAGTTCCTTGGAGAATGTAATAGTGTCTCACCAACAATATGGTAATATCTTTGTAGGAATCACCTTTATTTTTTAGGATGCTAATGCAGCAGTAATTCAGTGCTTGTAAGCCCAGTTTGGGACCATCAATTATCCACTATATTATGCCTTCCTCCAGAAAAAGTTTTCTATAGTTAACACAGACTTAAAATAGTTAAAACTCAGAATCCAAATCAGCGGGTGAGGGGCAGCAGAGTAGAAATTGTGTGCAAATCTGTAGAACTCTATCCTACGCAAAAGTGTTCATTGAATTTGATGTTGTCACTGTTGAGCTTGTTGCAGCTGCCACAGCTACATATTGACAGCATAAATATCTGCAGGCTTCCTTGGCTGGGTTCTGCATGAGCCTTAGGCAAAGAGAAACAGGTGACCCTTTGTCTGCAGGAACTCCAGACAGTCCTCCGTGAGCAGGCACAGCTGGCAGGAAAAGAAATATATAACACCTAGAAATCCCCTCAAATGTTTCCTTCCACAATAGGTCATAGCAGAGGTACCATCCTGGTAAAATTCAGATTGATTGCACACAAAATCAGCATAATGTAAATGCAAACAAGACAGTGATGTAATTTACATTATTTTTAAACTTTAAGCAAAAGCATAATCAATGCTTAATTCTTTTCTCATGTGTTCATTGAGAAAATAATACTAATATTTGATTATTTTCATTACAGAAAATTCTGATTCCAGTGCCAAAGAAGCATTTTGATATTATTTATTTCAGATTGAACAATGTCTTATTTCATAATGAAGGCTAGCTCAGTCAACTGTAGATTCACACTGGCTGACTTATGAGACATCCAATAGAAGAAATAGGAAATTCTACACTGATCCTTAGAGGAAGAAAAGAGAGATCCAATAAAAGATGAAAAAATATTAATGTTTAATAGGAAAAGCCAGAGTTTTTCTGTTAATAACTCAAGACTTTTTTTCCTATAAAATGATAAATTATTTGACTGTACATCTCTTAGGCATGCACCAACCGAAAAAAAGGAAAATGCAGAATAATTTGTAGTAAGCTGCAGCACCCAATGAGAAGGTATGCAGAAAGCTGTCTCCCTCAGCGTACTTTTATTATTTTTAGCTTTTCTTGAGAGCTCAGTGAACTAGTCTTTTTTTTAATATTATTATTTTTTAGGTATTTTTTAGGTTTAGCTGGCATATATATAGATTTTAATAAATTTATTCTAAAGAGGAGCTGCTTGAACAAAACAACATAACCATGCTATCCTATTTTTATAATGACTCTGTGGTCCCATGAACAGAATGAATTAAGAAAACAACTAAAATGTCAAGTGCTTATTATCTGAAACTTCCATAGGGAATAACAGGTCTGAACTTTTTCAATAAATCCTTCAAGGATCATGAAATTTGCACATAAGCATGAACACGCATAGAATTCCACTAACTCTGTACAAGTTATATAAAGTTTCCTGAAATTCTTCTGGCAACTTATATAATAAATGGATTCATAAAATGAAAGAAGAGTAGAATGAGAAGGAAAAGAGGCAGAAAAATTTGAAAAGAAAAAGCATACATATATTTTCTGCCAAATGTGGGAAAAATATATGTATATATTTTAAATAATAATTCTAATAGAGGGAAAGGTGTTTCTCTTTTTTTAAACATACTGAAAAAAGACCATCTATAACAAGGGAATAGAAATTCCTCCTGCAATGGTACTAGAGTACGATTATTTCCTTTCTGATTTTGTATAAATAATAAAAGACTGCTATGAGTGACAGTTTTGCTGCAGCTAGCACAACAGCAAACAAGAATAGCAAATAACACTGTCTAATCTGGAGAGAAATATTTCTGTTCTGAATGGGTGTTTAAAATTTTTTAAAGATCAGTTTACTTTTATTATTGGAATCATTTTCTGTGCCTTTTATGACTACATTATTTTTTGAATCTACTATTTCTTAGAAGATCAGAAAAAAAATCAAATATTTGCTTTTATAAGTCTTTCATCTGGACAGAAACACACAAACACAAAATTGTTATGCTTTGTGCCTGAGACAGTTTATCCTGAATCATGGCAGACAATGATTTATCAAGCACATCAGTGATACTGCTATAATATGCAACTGTGGTGCCAAACTCTGTAGTGTAAATACAGTGCTACTTATTAACATTTACTAATGCTTTCCAATTAAATCAAATTCTTTCGCACCATTGTAAAAGAGACTATGAACACTCCCAAATATTTTGCTCAGACTACAGGCACCAATTCATATGCACCAAACAATTCAACTGGCCCTAGGTTAATCCTCTGTGCTTTTCCTTAGCTATATATGGAAAAAATGTTTGTTTTCAATTGAACTAGTTCCATCATACCAGAGCACCATGATGGAACACACCACCTACCATCACCCCACAAATACTGCAACTGCCAAAATAAAGGCTGGGGGGAAGTAATAGAAAAAAAAATCTAAACTAACTTGTGCAGCAGTCCTAGGGAACTTAAATTTCTTATGATATATGAACAATATTTAAATTTTTGAATCCTTAAATTAATACTTAATTCACCAACAAACAATTATACCAACACAAATATTTTAAGTCCTTTTTTCCCTCCTCTAATCAATAATGCAGCTGAATGGTGAAGAGACATAGTAAATGTCTGGACAACTGCAGTATTTGGGTATTCCCAAAAACCCTCATTCTGCACCCTGAATGCACATCTCATTCCTCTTAGATCTGCAGCTTGGAGTTGACTTCACTGGATTGTTGGTACTAAAATAAGCTTCTGCTTGCCTTCACCGGCAAGAATGTCTGGTTCTCTCGCTAAACAGATGTTCCCAATAGAGTAGAAGATGGCTTTTCTGACCTCTCTACTGAATGCAAATGTTTTTGTCAACTTTAACTGGAGCTGAATAACAAGTTAGTTTCTGGCATCATCATGGGGAAGCACATGAATTCCATATATATTCTTCCAGACCCTGTAGTCACAATCACATATGCATCCATACACAAACATGCTACTTTAGCACTCCATATTTTTGATCTATGTGAAAGAGAATGTTTTTTGCAGAAAAAATCTGCACTCACATTCAGATCTATTCAGACACTTTGTCACTGTAACCAGTCCTCCTCTGCCAGTATTGTTAGAAGTCACCAAGCAAAAGTTCCGGTAAGCAGAAGAACATTTCTATTATCAGTGATAAAGATAAGGACAACACATATTGTATAAACTGAGAATCCACTACATAAATACAGATCATGTAATACAGGTATTACAAGGAAATGCATAATTAGCAACCAGCAGGCATCATTTGCAGAGCACATAAAATATCACTAACCTTGTCAAACCTAAAATACACATCCTTATCTCTATCAGCACTTAATATAAAGCCTACTGCATTAGTTAGGTTGACATCTAGGTCACTCCTCTAACAGACTAAAACAATCCATAAACCAGAATCAAATTTATAGCTTTCTGTTTCTATCCCTTTAGTGTGTGTGTGTGTGTGTGTGTGTGTGTGTGTGTGTGTGTGTGTGCCATTGCAAGCAATACCTTCTTTAGTCTCCTGCCCTAGGAAGAAGAGTTTAATGCCATTACATTTAAGAGGCTCTAAGCAAGACCACATCCAAAAACTGGTCTTTGATGAAACTGAGCACAAACATGCAGATAAAGACTCTGAGATGGAAATCTTTTTTTAAACATACACAGTTTGAAGTTCCTTCTATCTTTGTACCAATGGCTTACTTACAGATTACTGTAACGTGCATGAAATGGTTCAAAATAATTAACAATATATGAATTATTAACCATATAAATAAACTGCTTTATACACATGGTCAGCAGTCCCTCCACCTATCTTTTCTGATGGAAAATTGAACAGCTAACTCATGTTATTAACGATCCCAATAATTACATACTGAATTTACCTAACTAGCTTGTACTGTATTCTTTAAAATCTGGCAACTAGGATAGTGTATATATATTTATTTATTTTATTTTGCGATAATAACTAAATCACAATTGTGAGAACAGAAAACCTTGCTGTTTTCTTATCCAAATCAGTGAACTGCGTTTTATAACCACTACCAAATATTTCCATACTTTATTCCGCAGTTCACATTTCTGTGTAATGGATACGATAAGCACATTCACAAACATATTAGTACATAATGGAATATATATTTAACAGACTCTTACAGTGCAAAATTAGTTTTATTAGAACTATTTTGCTTTGCTTTTTATTTCTTTTTTTTCCAAGTGCTGCTACAGAAAACAGAGATGACTGGTCAAGGTGTTTAGTTCCTACACATTAACAGTAATGCTGCTCAGAGCACTTCAAAGCATATGTTGTTTGAATATATTATGCTTAGAGCTTCTGTATGAAGGAGGAAGACGGTTGCATAGCTTGGAGCTTTTTATGTGACCAACTCTTCAAGAACTTACAGAGAAATCGTTATACAGCAGAAAGACTCAGCTTATGTCCTTGAGTTATTTTTTAATTGATATATTGGCCTCCTATAGTATGTATTTAACACAAAATGAAGGCCTAGTAATTAGGTTTTGATTTCAATTTTCATCTGTCATTTGATCAAACAGATCCTCAAGAAGTACAATGAATTTTACAGCTTTACATCAATTTTATCATGCATTCACAGATGGAAGTTCAGTATGTTATTATCCAAAAAAGATAACGCATGAATGGATTATAGATATGGACAGATAAATATGGATATACAGGAATTATAGCTGTGCATATTTTTTGGACACAGGTAACAAATACTGTTATCATTAAGTCATTTTGTCAATACTAAAACCTTTGTTGGATGTTGTGTGCCTGTGCTGCAGAGCAGCAGTTGCTGAGACATCATTCAGGCTCTTTTATGGCTGGTAAAGAACATACAAAAATGCAAAGGGTTATTTTTTTTTTTTGGTGTTAAGGGCATCAGCTTGTGCACCACGCTTCAGCACTCATGTTTACTAGGCCTGCTAATGCTCTTCTGGTCCAGCAATCTAAATGACTACCAGATGTCGATGGCATCCTCCTGCAATTGAAATTTAGACATATACATGAACACACACATTTTTACTTTTTACATCTATACTTCAGCTTTGTTCACTCATACTGCTGCCTGTGGTTTCCTGTGAATAGCAAAATATATCTGTCCTGGTACAGAGCAACCCTGGCTTATTAGCACATTTATTAACCAGTGGAACATCTTTCTACTGCTGTACAGGCACATGTACACATATATGAAATCCTGAGTCTGTTTATGAAATCTAAAGGTGATCAGAAGCTATTGTTCAACCACAAAGAAAGATCTGGGGCTGTTCAGTTTGGAGAAAACTCTGAAGTAACCTAATAGCAGCCTTTTAGAATCTAGACGGGAGCTACAGAAAAGAAAGGCACAAACTCTTTAGCAGGGGTCTGTTGTGACAGAACAAGGGGTAATGGTTCCAAGCTTAAAGAGGGGAGATTTAGGTTAGATATAAAGAAAAAAGTCTTTTACAGTGAGGATGGTGAGGCACTGGAACAGACTGCCCAGAGATGTGGTTGATGCCCCAACCCTGTGGACTTACAAGACAAGGCTAGACCAGGCCCTGGGCAATCTGATCTAGATGTGGATGGCTCTGTTCATTGCAGGGGAGTTGGACTAGGTGACCTTTAATAGTCCCTTCCAACTCTAAAGATTCTTTGCTTCTATTCTATGATGGTTGAAAGTCTTGAGACAGCACAGTCCCAGCAGCTCCCTGTGCCAGCTATTCTGCTTCCACACTTTTCCGCTTGCACACTGGAGACTGGGCTGAGCACATATACAGCTACTTTGAGGCATCAGCATGATCTGGGGGATTTTGGGCATTGATTATTAGATACTTCTGTTGTGTATGGTTGTACTGCTTAGAATTTAGAATTTTACAAACCAGAAAACTGTACTAAAAGCAGTCTTACACTGTGCATATCTAGTGTATATTATCAGCATTGTGGTTAACATCTGAAGGACTCTACAAATTCAGCAGTAGAGAGGAAATAAGGATACTTAGAAAGTTTTGGCAATCAAACTCTCTCTCTGGATAATGTCTTTAGCCTGAGTAACTTCTGTCAAAAGCGTGCATCCCTTAAGCATCTCTTTTGATTTAAGCTCTACATGAGTTCAGAGAATGCTTCATATAATTGCAGAAATTAGACATGAGAAGGATTCAATCATTCTGTCCTTCCTCTGTAGCTGAAATATAGTGTAGTGCTCAATATCAATGTCTTGCCAAATTCAAATGGGTCTGTTGAGCAAAGAAAGTTCATGTTGAGGGCCTGAAATACATTCAAAACACACTTGGAAGAGTTAATTCAGACTAGCTCTAGTTTGAAGCCTAGCGCCCATAACTGGTTGGAGCAAATTGGCATATTTCAGCAGCATGCATTCTGGGTTAGTTTCATTTAGTAATGAGACAGTCATGAAAACCAATGCACTCTAAGGAGGGACAATAATAGATGAATTTCAAATCCTGGTAAAATCTTCCATTAACTGTCTTTTAAGATAGAGCAGTCATTATTCCCAAAATTGCCATTTTATTTTCTTCCTGACAGTCAGTCTGGACTTTGCCTTATCCATATGTGGTTTGTCTTACCCACTTCCTGTTATTGAATGTTTTGAAGATTCAGACATTCATAATCATACTTCCACAGATAGCTTTGGATACCTTAGATATTAACTGGAAAAAGGATGGAAAAAATAAATTAATCCCCTGGCCTTTTAGTGCTTCAGCCTTTGACACTTCTGGCAACACACACTACTGCTAGTGCATCCTCAAAAGCTTCAAGTGGAGACCTTGGTCTTTGGAAACAGAATGAGTTCTACACAGAGTTCAGAAGGATAATTCAGAGAGCAGTAACTCCAACTTCTGATCCCAGCAAGAGATTTTTCCTTCCCTTGATTATAGTAATTAACGTTACAAATGACAGTCCATCTCTGCTCCAGAATCATTAATTCTATGCATTTAAAACAGTCACCTGTTAATTCTTATATAGCTTTCAGAAGAAATGTATTTAAAACCAAGTTATCAAAGATGATCAGAAATATTTAATCACTAAACTTGCACTTAATTCAAATTATTATTTCCACACTTCGCTTATTTACCTATGGCTTTATTACATTTGGCTTCTTTAAAAGTTAATGATTTGATTTTAGCCAGGAGAATGACTACTTGCAAAAAAGACATGAGGGGAAAAAAGGAGATATTGGCCTGCGTGCTGTAATTTTGGAATAGCAAGTTATCCACAAAACAAAGCTAAATCCTCTGATTTAATTCTTGGATTGCTTACTGGCACTCTCACAATACTGTATTTTGTTATGTCAATATTTTGTATACATTAGGATATTTGCAGAAGAAAAAAAAAACAGTGTGTTTCCTATCTATGAGGTATCTGTTATCTTTGTTGTACAATAAGAGTAGCTGATTTAAAAAAAAAAAAAGAACTTATGATAGCCAAAAAGAAAATAACCAGGGAAAGGCATTAACCAAAATATCAGTCAGTAGAACAGAACTTGTAAATCCAGTCAAACAACTAAAGGACATTGTGCTGTTGAATCATCAGATTGCAGATCCCTGCCCTGTGGTTTCCTGTCTTTTAGAGAAAGATGCAAACTGTTAAGCTTTCCCAAACCCTCCTCCCTTCCATCTGCCTACTGACCCATGCAGCTGCCTCAGTGTTCACATTCGCTCCACTGGAAGTTTCATGCCTGCTTTGACAGAAGAAAGTAAAATGTTGCAATGACAGCAGCTTCAATGGGACCAAGCAAAGAATGATGGAGAAGAGTAAAATGTGTTATTTCTGTGGATAGCTGAGAATTGGATAAGAAAACTTTGTGAAGCACTTTGCTTCAGAACTGTCAGAACAGAAGGTATGAGGGAAAAAAAGGAAAAATATGCAGAAGTCCAAAACTCCAAGGTGTGTTTTGTGTCACTTCTTTTAGGAAGAGAAGACAGTATATGTAAAGAAGATGCACTGCACATAAATTTAAGTACTCGAGAATGCAAGCATAAATGCTTAACCTGCTAAAAATAATATTAAATTCTACTGAGACTGGTTCATAATAAAAGCAGCTTCTCTGTTCTTGACCATCATTTCCTTCAACCTGGCATTTAGTAAAAATGATTTCTGGAAGGTAATTGAGCATGCTTTTCTTCCTTCCTCTGAGGCCCATAAGGTTATTTACAAAAGAATATTTAAAACAGTTATAATGAAGTGGATCTCTACAGAATAGTTTCCTTGCCTATTCATGCAGTTAATCTTCTGAAAGGGCACCTATTGGTTGGTGAGCTCACACAGGATTCACTGAGACAGGATATCCTTCAGAAGTGGTAAGCAAAGAAAAACTGCAATCCAACACACTTTGTTAAAGAGATAAATAAGTTTACTCTCAGTAAAAATGAACTTTCTCTCTGGAAATACAGTGCAGCAAAAAATGTTGTTTCAAGTAATGTTCTGCACTATTAAAAAATCTTCAGGTGATACGAAAGACATTGCTTGTGGTAGTCTGTGTTTTGTATTTTCTTGCACTTTATATTTGTTTTGTCACTCTGCAGGCAATTCAAGCAAAATGTCAGACATAATGTTTCAAGAAGTAAGGTTGAGACCAGAAGATTTTTAGGGAATATGCAGGTGGTTTTGCAATTAGCTGTGTCCAAATTTAAAAACCTGTCCGACTATGAAACCTAGATTCATTTTAGTCTGAAGTGTTCCCCATTCTCAATATAGAAAGTGAGCTCTGTTTATCCCCGCAGGCTGTATCACTGGGCAGAAAGATCAAGGGCTTCTCATTATTTTTGGTGAAACTCAAGATTTAAAGGAGATGACTATTCTACTCACTGATAGTAATTTCTTTAATCACAGCAAGTTAAGTTCAGTAGTACAATATTTATAGCTGATGTTCTAAAACAATTTGAAGTCTTTGCTTTTGAAGACAATGATAATCACAGGGAAACTGGAACTACTTTTCTAAATAAATTTCAATGTATCATACTGTACAGTGCCTGAGTTAACTTGTGAGCAATAAAATTATAAACTCTACCAGAAATCACTGGAACTAAAGTACTTTGTAATTCTTTTCTGAGCAGAAAATTGTCAAAGATAGATAGTCTCTGCATAACATAATGTTGTACCATATACATCCATTTCCTCTTTTGAAAATAAATACATACACTGACTATGCAAAACAGTATAGTTTCACAGAAGTTTTTGGTTATAAAACATAGAGCCCAGGTCCAGCAGATATGTCCCTCCTAGTATGCCTTGGAGATGGTAGAATCACAGAATCATTAAGGTTGGAAAGACCTCTAAGATCATCTAGTCCAACCATCAACCTATCACCAGTACTGCCCACTCAACTACGTCCAAGGAGATAGTTTACTTTGGACGGTCCCATGTTCCACCTTCTCACCTTTCCATCCATCCTATAAAGCATACAACATTTGAGCTCATGAGGACAGTGAATTTCTACCCAGAATACACATCTCCTTTTATACCTCTGAACAACATTCCTCAATCAGGGAAAGTCTGCCTTTGTTATGCCAATAAGACAACCCTATCACTAAAATTACTAAGTATCTCCTACCTCATAGCCCATTTTACTATTTGATGAGGACCACATAGTTTCAAAGCCTTTACTTTTCTTTTTACGCAATCCTTTCCATTAAGCAGTTGCAACTTTATTTTATCTGCCTCCAGAAGTCTAAGATTAGCCATGAAAAACAGACAAGGATGCTTCCTTATACTCCTATCAGCACAACAATTAACAATTTACCTAACTGACATTACTGAAAGGAGAATTTATATGCATTTATATGCATACATTCATGTTTATTTACATCAGTGTATTTAGTATATCCTTTATCACTTCCATATATGGTTTAATCTGGGAAAACTGACACATGTCTGCAGAAATTACTGGACCAGTATTAACTCTGTTGCATAGAGTAAAATATTGACAAATGCCTGAAGAAAACAATCTATACGGCTTACTTCAATACTTACTTGGATGAAAATACAAAAGGAGTCGTTCTCGGGAATTATTTATCTGGTCTTTATAGACAATTCCTCACATTTAAAAACCAGTCACAACCCCGGCTGACTATTGCACTTCCTGAAATGAAGCTTGTTAGCCAATGATTATCACACAGAAAAGACCAACACAGAAGAAAAATATTTCTGAAGTTATACTGGTATAATTAATCTCTTGTATCACAGGATGTGTGAATGCAAACATTGTGGAGTGCACAAAGAAGTTTGTTGAGTTCTGAGTAATGTGAAAGTAACCTCAAGCAATGCTAGGGCTATGTGGCTGTCTAAACAAAGTTAACGCTCTTAAGTCCTATCTATCCTTTCTTTCTCCCCCCCCCAGTTAATAGACGGCCCTACTAGAACCTCGAGTTTTGATTCAGCTGCACCACAGCTCCTCTGACAAGAGAGCGCATCTCCTCGTTTCTCAATAGCTTAATGGTGTAACTAATTTATCTCCATTCCTTTGTAAGTACCCTAATTAAAATCAGAGAAGCCACTACTGCTCCCATTTACTTCTGTCAGAAAAGCTCTTTACACTTCAGGAAATGTGAATGTTTGGTCCAAATAGGTGCCACAAGTTCAAACTCACTCTAACACTCTCCTGATCTCTCTCAACCCCATTTAAAATGAGTTAGAGGTAGCCAGAGGTTTAGATATAGCTCGCTCCAGCTGACACTAGTACTAAGTTACTCTGAAAATACATGCATTTTTTCTTTAGCACTAGCTAGAATTTATGAAGTTTTCTATGTTAAATCAGTGAGATCAAGTTCTGTTGGTACTTCAGAGAAAACCACCACTAACGTGAGCCAGGGTACAAAGTCCGTGTCTTTCTGCGCAACTGACTCATCTACACTTGGTCCTAAAATCAAGGCCTCTGTATTTGGCTTCAATTTCACAGTAAAAAAAGAATCTTTGGGGTTTTTTTTGTCTTCTGTTTTTGTTATTCTTATCCTGCATTGCACATGTGCCCACTGTTTTCTTGAAAACAGCTGACCTTGGGCTCTGTTCCTCAGAGATCACCCAAGACAGAAGCCCTTTAAGAGTTCTAGTTCCTAATCTGTGGGTAGACAATGAAAGCAGGGAAGGGTTCTGATGTATAATAGTAGGTAGTCATCTCCGCTTGTCGCTCTGCTATGCTCTGCTCTGCTCCCTTTTTGCAGATGGGTGCGGACTCTCTACTAAAAGATAGGTTTGGGCAGCTTAAATACCCTTGTGTGCTTAAATTGCTACTGTTACCTGTGGCTAGCTGACACCCTACTGTGAGACAAATGCCAAGTGTTAACATTAAAGATTTTCAGTACGTCGATTTTTTTTCCCTTTAATCCAGAAGGCTACTGTCACATCTCATGCCCAGACCAACACCTTTGGTTACCAGTCGAGTTAACATATGATTTTAGCTGATGTCTGCTTGCTTTGTAGTACCTAGAGCTACAATAGAATGGTTACTTTGCACAGGAAGGAATAAAAATAAAAAATTCTGATTGCACTGTGTTGTTTTATGGTTTGTATTTTTGAAGGTAACTTAAATATTTTGACTTGCTGTTTCTTTTGCTGAATGCTATGAAAAGATCAAGCTGAGCCCTAACGTGAGGAAGGACTTTGTGACAGATACATATTTTTCAATACTTCATGTGTCCCCAAATATCAGAAATCATTACCAGTTAGAACAGGAAACTAAATAAAATCCTGCACTTTTTTCCTCTGCTGAGGGACAAACTGCTTAACAGTTCATTCCCATGAATCATTCTGACTTGTTAGCTATGTGAGCAATTATCAGAGTTAGTGGAAATACTATAAATCATTTGTAAAGAAGGGATTTTTAAACTCAGAAAATTCGAAAGTTAGGAATCATGAAGCATGTAGATACAAGAAGAAAAGTGAGCTGAAATCTCCAGTGTAACTTTCAGAAAGCGGTTCGTAGTTGTTTAAACTGTGTGTATTGTTCTTGTTGTTGTTGTTGTCACGCTCCAATATAAAGGAGGGAGACGAAGGTTCTTAGATTATGTATATACCCAGCGTGAGATTAAGAAGCAACGGTTCAGATGTTTGTCCGACCAGTTTATTACCACTATAAACCAGGGAGAAGGGGAAGGCGGACACTGTTAGGGTGATGGGGAAGGGAAGGCGAGCGATAGGAAAGATAGGAAGGAAGCAAGGGCTTGTACAAAGCAGGGATAGTCACCAGCCAGGATCCCAGGGGCGGTCCGGTTGCAAGCGGCTCCGACGGTCCGAAGCAGAAGAGCAGGGGCGGCAGAAGTGGGGAGAACAGCAGCAGCGACGGGCAGCCCTGAGCAGCAAGCAGTTGTCCGTAGAAGCAGCACCGGGTCAGCACGGGAGGAGGGGTGCGGGGTCAGCACGGGAGAAGCGGCGAGGGGTCAACCCCCGGAGGGGCAGCAGCGAACAGTGATCAGCTCGTGAGGTCTCTCCAAAGAGAAGGCCTCTCCAGGAAGCAGCAGGCAGTGATCAGCTCGGGAGGTCTCTCCTAAGAGAAAGCTTCTCCAAGAGGAAGCCACTCCAGAGAAAACCCTCCAACTTCGTGGCTGCAGGACCCCTCTATTTATCTCCCAGATTTCTCCAGTCTACGTGACAAACCCCTCGAACCTCTCCTGCTTGGGCATCAGGCGGGTATCGCCTAAGATGGTTATCTCCCCCTGGAGATGAGTTCCATAAACGAGTGTTCTCCGGTCATTGAGCTGCAGCATCAGGGGAGTATCACCTGAGATGGTTATCTTCCCTTGGAGGGGAGTTCCACAAAAGAGTGTTCAATGGCCACTGAGCTGCAGCTTAGGCCGCCCCAGGACATGCCCATCAGCTTGTCCCTGGGACAAAGGATTTCACAACCCTTTCCCAGGACTAACTTGGACATGTTCGGACATGTTCATCAGCAACCTTTGAGGCAATGGTAAAAGATATTAGTCTCTTACACCACCCCGTGACTCAAAGGTTGCTTAAAAATTGGGCACTGGTGATCCATGATGGTGAGAAAAAGATAGGAAGCAGAAGGGTAAAGGAGGGAGGGGTGTAGGGAATCAAAATGTTCATATAATTGTTACACACTTTTTTTTTAGTCTTGGTTACAATCGTCGCCCTGATATGTCTCACTTCTCCATCAGCAGAGGAGGTTGTACAGTACATAGAAGATACCACGTGTTGTCCAAGTTTACAATTGAATAAAACAGGGTATCATACAAGGAACAAACATAAGAGTTGCAACAACACACAATAAAAATCTGTTTAGCCATGGGCCACCTGGGAGCCAGGGAAAGAGGTCAAGGTCTGGGCTTTTCCAAGTTTGGACAGGAACATATGCTATTTTTCATATACCTGGAGCAATTTGTTTGCATCAATCCCATTATCATTAATTTTAGACAAAAAGTAGAATAATATAATTTGCCACAGACACCCCCTTCTTCAGCTAGCAGGTAGTCCAGAACAATGCAATGCTGGAGTACTTCTGCCCGTGTCTGTGAGGCTTGATCTGCAAGGAGATCAAGGGCATAACATTGGGTGGATTACTCCAACATAACATACCCCAGTCCAGTTTACAAGTAGTCGTTTATATGCATAATGAAAACAAATCAAATAATGTCCCTTCAGTGCTAGTTGTGAGCTTCCTAACATTCACCCTTCACGCCCCGCTCACTTGAGAGGTGAAGGTTTCCTGATGACTCTGGTAGTTCTTCTGGTGCTGGAGAGGCAACTAGGACCTAGGGTTTTGCTTTCCTCAAATCTAGTTGGCCATCCAGTCACCAGCATTTCGAGCCTATCTGTTGTCAATCCATCCATCAAATTTCGTGGAATGCCCTTTTTCCAGCCCAGAGTCCAAAGACCATTACGTTTATGATCAATGCTTCGCCTACCCGTTCTTAGTGGGCATGAAAGCTTTTCAGTCCCATTAAGCTTTGGGCTAGGTGGCCTGAGGACAAGTCTGGCTGCTGCAAGCCTTACTCCTCTTGGCTCAAATTTACTGGAGGAAGAAACCACTGGCCCATATTTTCTTCCATAATTAATTAACTCTTGGGCAACCTCCCCCCATGTCCATACTTTGCATCCTGACTGCAAATTATTAGAGGTTGCAGTTCCTTCTAACATTGCCCGGGTTCTTTCTCCCTGAGGCATAGCCTGTATCTTTCCTTGCAACTGTATGCCTATGGGTTTCAGTGATTCTGGAAGCCCCCTGATTAGAGGGGTCATTCTTTCAGGATCAGCGGGCAACATCATGGGAGATTCATGGTGTAACTGTAGCTTCCTGTCATACATCATTTGGAGACAGGCAGCCTTCTGAACATTCTCTACTAGTTGATCAACAGTTCCAGTAATGGCAAGGGGGTCTCCCCTTTCTAGGGGATTAAGACCACCTGCCCAATAGGCAGCTCTCTGTGTAAGGGACCAAGGAGCACGATTGTTACCAGTAGTTAAAAATACTCCTGGTCCCCAATAGCCTTCAGCCTCCTTTTCAGTTAAAAGTATCTGATCTCCACCTGTGAGGCTGACCCTCCATACGTACTCTGTTTCTGATTCTTTAGGAGAGCGGCCAAAATCTCTTTTCAATTTTGCTAGCTCGGTAGTAGAGAAAGGGATTTCTTTAACGTTCATTTGAGGATCTAAATCCTCGCTATTATCGTATGAATACTCAGTTTTTATTAAAGGACGCAACTGAGCTGGGGAGGCTTCTAAGTTGTCTACACTTGCCATTATACCTTGCAGTTCCTCCCTTGGATATGTTTTTTCTTGAGATGCACTAGCACCACTGGCATCCTTACTCGTTAACACTTCCCTTAAAGCTATTTGCAACAGATCAGAATTATGTTTTTCTCTTTCTACTTGCTCTTCTAGGTTTACAATTTGATTTTGCAGAGCTTTTATCAATTCATGACTTACTTTAACTGATTCATGCAATGCTTGTAGAGCTTGGCTCTCTGTTTTAAGCTGCTGGTCGCGGAATTCTACAGCTGCAACCAGAGCTGAGCCCAATACCGCACAAATAAAAGCCTTTCCTTTTCCAGCTCGGGTACGAGCATTCTTTTGCAGAACACTAATACGGTCAGAGACGCTCTGCACGTTATACCAGTTCTGCCGTGCCCAGTCTACCCCTGTTAACGAGGGTTTAGCACCATGCTTTTCCAAAAGTTCAAATAATACACCTTCACAACTCATTGTGGCACTGTCACACATTTTCTCAATACCCACAAAAGGTCTACACCGAGGGAGAGAGGAGGTATTCAAAAGCACAACTAACACCTCACCCCCACCCAGGGAGGCACAACACACCTATTAAGCAAGGGTAAATACAGTTCCAATCACTCCACCCTGCTCCTGAGAGGAGCACAAAAAAAAGACAAAAGCTAAAAACAACACTTTCTAAGGTAAACAAACATCTTGGGGAGGTACACAGTTCCCCACTACCCAAGAGGCGCACACGAAAAAGCTTTAGTTATCAAACACCAAATGCAGAGAGGTCTTCCCGAGGAAGCATGCACGTATTTCACAAGTCCTCGAGAGGTATACACATAAACAGTAAAGTTTCAGAATTTGGAGCGGTCTTCCTGGAGAGGTGCCCACATCTAAGTTGTCAAAAATATCGCTCCTTGCATCTCCAGGAGGTACACACAGAAAAACATTCAAATTTCACAGTTAAGTTATCAAATTCAGAATTCAGAGTGATCTTCTTGGAGAGGTACACACATTTAAATGAAAAAATATCACTGCTCACAACTCCAAGAGGCACACACAGAAAAAGGTTCAAATTATACCTGGAAGGACAACACTCTCACGAAGGGTATCCTGCCGACTACGCCATTAAAAATGTCACGCTCCAATATAAAGGAGGGAGACGAAGGTTCTTAGATTATGTATATACCCAGCGTGAGATTAAGAAGCAACGGTTCAGATGTTTGTCCGACCAGTTTATTACCACTATAAACCAGGGAGAAGGGGAAGGCGGACACTGTTAGGGTGATGGGGAAGGGAAGGCGAGCGATAGGAAAGATAGGAAGGAAGCAAGGGCTTGTACAAAGCAGGGATAGTCACCAGCCAGGATCCCAGGGGCGGTCCGGTTGCAAGCGGCTCCGACGGTCCGAAGCAGAAGAGCAGGGGCGGCAGAAGTGGGGAGAACAGCAGCAGCGACGGGCAGCCCTGAGCAGCAAGCAGTTGTCCGTAGAAGCAGCACCGGGTCAGCACGGGAGGAGGGGTGCGGGGTCAGCACGGGAGAAGCGGCGAGGGGTCAACCCCCGGAGGGGCAGCAGCGAACAGTGATCAGCTCGTGAGGTCTCTCCAAAGAGAAGGCCTCTCCAGGAAGCAGCAGGCAGTGATCAGCTCGGGAGGTCTCTCCTAAGAGAAAGCTTCTCCAAGAGGAAGCCACTCCAGAGAAAACCCTCCAACTTCGTGGCTGCAGGACCCCTCTATTTATCTCCCAGATTTCTCCAGTCTACGTGACAAACCCCTCGAACCTCTCCTGCTTGGGCATCAGGCGGGTATCGCCTAAGATGGTTATCTCCCCCTGGAGATGAGTTCCATAAACGAGTGTTCTCCGGTCATTGAGCTGCAGCATCAGGGGAGTATCACCTGAGATGGTTATCTTCCCTTGGAGGGGAGTTCCACAAAAGAGTGTTCAATGGCCACTGAGCTGCAGCTTAGGCCGCCCCAGGACATGCCCATCAGCTTGTCCCTGGGACAAAGGATTTCACAACCCTTTCCCAGGACTAACTTGGACATGTTCGGACATGTTCATCAGCAACCTTTGAGGCAATGGTAAAAGATATTAGTCTCTTACAGTTGTTTTGTTTTGTTTTGTGAGGAAAACTAATGTGAATACTCATTACAAATGCCACTCAAGTGGAAAGCTCAAAACAGAAGCTCTATCTGCAAAAAGCAACAAAAAGCAGCATCTGGACTTCCTTGAAGGTGTCACACAGTACACAGCTCTATTAGGCACACAAGAAAAGCTCTGAGGGGGTTAAAAGTCAATCGTAAGACCTGGGACCAGTGCCAATAAACTAGTACCTGGCCAGGCTTAAATTGAATTTTAGCTGCCAAATGTACATTTTCAGATTCCCAGAGGAAGCTGGTTCCTTCGTGTGGGTGAAGTAGACAGAGGCAGCTGTTGAAATGGAAACCATTGCATCAAACAACTTGGGAACTGATTGAATTTAAAATTGGACTTTCGTATTCCTTGATTTTTGCCTCAGAACTCATTGAGGGGATGCAGGTGGCTGATAAACAGAAATGTATCACTCAGGCAAGAGGTTAAAGAAAACCTTCCAAACAAACAAGAATTTTGTCTTTTGGGAGGGGGAAAGAAACCTCAACGAAGTCAACAATGAGATACAGAATCAGGCTTTTATTAGGTGTTGATCAGAGGAGCTGTTCTGGTTTACGTCACTGTTAGTAGACTGAGGCCTAGATTTCACAGCTACACCAATATAAACCTCATAGAACAATATATTAACTTGGAATATAATTACAAAAAAATCCCAGTATTATTTCAATTTAAGATTACAGCTAGGCTTGAAATAATGTACAACTCTCTCCCCCTCTCTCTCTGCTTATACCCCAGTGGTGGTCATTTTCAAAATGTGCACATAAAAACAAAAAGCATGTTAAGGTGTCCAAGTCCAATATTTCACAGTGATTTTTTTTTAATTAGTGTTATCCTCATATTATTAAAATACATAAATAAAAAAGCTGGGTCGCATCCTATTTTTATGTCTTGGAGCATTTCATATAATTCTGATGTCAGGTCCCCAAGAGGTATGACTCCCTTCAGTATCAAGGGAACTGGATTGCATTTGCAGCAGTGAAGGATGTAGTTTAGCACTCTCATTTGACAGAGTCCAAGATAGAAATGGATTGCTGCTTACCACATGGTCACCTAGTCACCGGCGATGGTCTCGATGCCTGCTTCTGGTTCTTATGCAGGAGAAAGTCTGTATTCTCTGTGACAACTCCTCAACTGAAATGCATTCCAAAAATATGGAGACATAAGTAATACTGAAAGCATTTTATGTCTCCTCGGACAGGCAAAACTAGTGATATAACAAAGTTTATTATGATTCTTTATTCAGTAGTAGTCATAATGTGTCAAGTTAATAATTGCTTAGCCTTTATCTTAACTGAAAGCAAACTAAATGAAGTTTATGGTAAGTGTAATCACCAATAGTAACATTAAAAAACATGCATAATATCAGAGAAAACTCTTTGTATTTCACTAACCTCAAGTTCACAGGTTTCATTTTCAAGTTTACAGATAAAAGTATATATATTCCAATAACCATTTTCATAGTTTTTTTTCATCATTTATGGTGAAGTGCTGTAAGATAAACTTACTGTCCAAGATCTATTCTACCACAGTAAAATATTTTTCTATATAAAATAAAAGCTGAAATCCACCCCAAATATTTGTTTTCCTTGAAATGTCTCTATTGTGAACTTTGACACACAGAGTGATGGAAAGCACAGACTAAAATCTTGTCTTCTTTACAAAATCAAATGCATACTGGCCATATATCTATAGCAATAATGATGCTTAGCAGGATCATAAAAGAAATTCTTCTCCCTAGACCATTTCTAAGATGGAGATAAAAATAAAGCAAAAGTTCTTGGCCTTCACGACAACATTTTGTAAAGTACATTTCCAAAAATTGAAGGAAACATAGAACAGCTTTGGTTGGAAGGACCTTAAAGATCATTTCCTTGCAGTTCCCAGAACCCTCAAGTCCTCATCAGTGCTTTCCTCAGTGAGTTCTTCCCCTAGCCTGCACACATATCTGGGATTGTGATGACCTGGGTACAATATATTTCACTTGTGTATTGTCATTAATTTCTCATGGGCCTACTTTTCAGGGTTGTTCGGGTCCCTTTGGATGTCATTTCTTCTTTCTGTTACCTTTATTATATATATTAAAAAAAAGTCTCATTGAAATATATTTGTCTTAATTACCTGTCTGTTTACACTAAAAAAAAAAAAAAAAGCAATTTCACAGACCAAAATGTAGGGGAGCCAAAATGTAGGGGAGTAGAGGGGAAGAAGTGGAATGAAAGCCATTTTCCACTTAAATGACAACATATGTTGACAGTTCGGGTTCTTAATTTCAGGTCTCTCACAGATTAAGGCACAGAAAGACAAGATCTAAAAACATTTCTTTCTAACTGGTGGTTTCTTAGCAGGCACCAGGCTGCATGCCAGCAGGGTATAATTGCCAGTGCTCAAAGAAAAGACTACGCACCATAGCTGATGTTGGTAGCCATGTCTCCTACAGAAGAGGTTTTCCCAACAGCGCAGGAGACAGACAGTAATCTGTGAGCAACTGCCTTTATCCTCAGTGGGACTCGTCACAGTTTATTCAGACCCCTCCCTGTCCAGAGCAGGGAAACAGAGAGAAACAGATTTGGTTTCTCTCCAGGGAAGTACATTTAGCCTGGAGACACACTGAAAATCTGTATATTTAAGGAATATAGTATTTTTTTAAATTAAATTGTCTCATTTATTAATGGTCAGTTGTCATCTCAGTAATATTTTTGCTTTTAAGATTATGGGAGTAGTAAATATATGCATGTTGATGAGTCCTTCCCCCACCCTATATACTTTGCCATAGAATATTCACTGCAATTAAAAATGTGTTTATGGATTAAAACACAAAACATTCCTATCTTGATAATGGTAGAAACATATTTAAAAAAGCAGGAATTACCATTTTATAAGAGGAACAGTCCTACTCTCTGTTCCAGCATCTGTATTAACTAAGAGACAAAAAAAAATCCATTTAATAATAATAATAATATTAATATTAACTTTAGGTATTGATCTCACTGTTAAAAAAAAAAAAAAAAAAGAAGAAACAAACATTCTCAGGTCAATTCAATTCATATTTTGTCTTTCACAGCCCAGGAAGATAATTTCAGCCTATGCTAGAAAGTTAACAACACCAGTTAAAAAAAAAATAAGTCCTAAATTAGAATAACAAGTGACCTTGCGTAACTTTAAGACCTGTTTGACTTTCAGGTAAATTCAAACACCTTCCATAGAATGAGCTCTTATTTTCACATCAAGCTTATTTTTAGCCTCAGTAGAACCGTGATATACTGTTCTCTGAGGATAAAGAAACAAGCATCACGGTTAACTTAACAGCGAATTTGACTTTGAATTTATTTCCTATTTAAGCTTTGAGAATTTTTCACAAATCTGGAATGTTTTGGATTATATTTAAAGAACAAACACAATTCTCCCTGTTCTTACTCTGTCTACAGACTAAAAAGCATTCTTTGACAGTTGAATTAAATTCTCTTTGAGGTGGCAAAATGGAACCCCAAGTACAGTACTTCCCTGGCATAATATCATTGAACAGTTCTAAGCCCTTTGTTCATTCTAAGTCTACTTTGAAAAAGGAAAAGGGAAAGATATGCATGAGATATAATGGGGATTTTTTCTTTGGTTGTAGTTTTTCTTTCTTCCTTTCTCTGTGATTGATATGAATGCATGGGAAAATCTGCAATGGTCAGAGACCAGAAATGTTCTCCATTGTAATTCTCTTACCCTCTCCTCTCTCTCTCTCTCTTTTTTTATCCCTCTTTTTTTTTTTTTTTCATGAACAGATGTACTTTTTTTTTCTGCACATCTTTCAAACCCATATTTAAACAACCATTTGTTTCTTTTTTTTTCTTAGTCCCTTCATGATAACTTAAATTTTTCTGTTTCTGTAGATGCAAAGTAACAAGTTATGAATTCTGTGTGACCTATTTCACAATCAAAAGAGAACTAATGGAAAACCATAATTCTTAAAACAGAGAGACATACTTTCCAAACTTAAACAAAAGGTAGGTTACATTTCAGAGAGAATGTGTGGAGAACTGGCTTGGGAAAGGAGGTTGTGTGGGCTTATCTTTGTAGCATTGCGAACAAAACAGCATGTTCAGATCACTGAATTTTGAGAAGTAGTGCACCGTTGACCAGGCAACGATGAGGGAGTAAGTTTGCGGTGGAACCAGATGGCCCTGGTATGTGTGGGAAAAGAAGAACTAATTGGACACTGCTTATCTTGCAAGGACAGAGCAAGAACCACTGCTTAACAATTATTCTAAAAATAGCATATGTTCAAGGGGTATAAAAGTATGTAACCTGCGCAATAAAGTTGGCTCAGCTGCATAATCATATTGATGTCTCTCTGAGTCCTTGCATCGGCATCTTAAGAAGATCGTTCCGGCGCGGCCGTGGTTCATCCTCCTGGGGTCACCGCAACAAGAATGTATGTCATCGAGGTCGCACAATTTTATTTTAGCTATTTTTGTACATATTTGCAAACTCTTCTTTCACTATAACAAAGTGGACATTTAATCATAACATCTATCAAGGTCATATATATTATAGAGTTACCTCACTTCCTTTAAGACAAATTTAGCTACATTTTGAGGCCATGGAGGTTGACAGAAATATTTGTACTCTGAAGAACATATTTATCTGTGGCAATTTGTAAGGGATATTCATATTGCCATACTCCTCAATGGTCTAGTTTAATTACTTACTACAATAGTTTGGAGTTATTTCTTATTTTAAAGAGGTAATTTTCTACCTTGCAATGTCACTATTATTAATTTTATGAATCATGCTACATGATAATACAAAGTATTTTCAAGGTTTTGCTTAAACTGTTTTTATTGGAGGCCCCTCATTTGAGATACACTGTTTTAAACTAAAATGATTGTGTTTTATTGCTGTAAGTTGCTAAAGAAAATTTCCACTCAATGCTGATGTTCCACTCAATGCTGATGTATTTTCATTGTCATTTTGATAAAAAATGATTAACTAAAAATAGAATTCTAAGTAATCAAACTACCTATACTTCCTGGACTTCATTAAATAATTTATCACAATACATTTTTTCTTTAAGTGTGAGTGATACATGCAACTTGGGAAATTTAATTCAATACACTTTGAACTGAAGATCACTAGAAACAATGGTTGACTTACCACACTGTTAATCCTAAAGCAAATAATAAAAGTGCACTGAACTAGATTTTACCTCTCATTGAAAGGTTTGTATGAGCTTATTAGGCATGTTAACAAATAACTATTTTATACATAGAAATATATAAGGAATTGGGAATAAACTAACATCCTCAGTTTCTGTTTTGGATTTTTGGGCCAAACCTTTAAATCAGTGTCCTTTTAAAATTTATTTTTATATATAATTTTAGTTAAATTTTATTTTTTTACATTAATTTAATTTCTAGGTAATAAGAAACAGAAGTAAATATTTCAATAACACCCATCATTCTTCGATTGCAACTACATTTTTTATTTGATGTTTTTACTTGTAGTAGATGGCATCTCATAGCAATTGAAATTCTAACTTAATAGGCAATAGGCATTTCAAAACCTAGAAGAGCAAAAATTCCCTTTAGGTCATGAGCAATTTATGGTGAAGGAACACAAAATGGTGAGATTTTGAGAGGGAATTAGTTTCTACCCCACCAATAACTGTTTCAAACCAGATTCCTGTGCTGCAATATATCACACTCAGAGTATCTTTTGTAGCTACTACTGTATCTGAATTCAAAAATTTACTGCATTTCTGTGGTACTTGGTACTATTGTTACTTATAAATGATTCCCCATAATGTGACCCTTTTCCAGCACCACAGAGAATCCTAACTTTTCTGTGTCTTCAGATTGTTTTATTGCGTTTTATTTTTAAATTCCAATCTGAACCATGATAACATTTTAAAAGTATATAATCACTAATGGCTAGCAGATGTACATAAGAGAATTCATGGGCAAACAACAAGACTCAGAGGACTTTAGAAGGCCAGGTCTTTGAGGAAATTTTAAACAAACTGAATTTAAGATTAAAAATGAAAGACAACTTATGGTGAATAGGAAGCAAATATGTACAGAGGAAAGTAACACGGTTTACTATGTCTACCATGGGTAAGGAAATTAAAGATAGTTCATTTGCAGCAAGAAAAATTTAGATCAAATATTAACAAAAATATTCTAACTACAGGAGAAGCTCTATTGCTTGGCAGAATGGCAAGTATTCTGTTTGTAAGAAAGTGTTGGGAAGGAGATGTGTATGTTCTAAAGATGTTAGATTTTGTGTAATAGTAGGAAAATTCCAGGTTCTCTCTCTTTAATTCTAAACTATTAATTGTCCTCTTCTGGGCAGCCCACACTTACTCATCTAAAAATAGCCTGATTTTCAAAGCACATTCGTCATCTACCATATTATAATCATATTCATAGACTGTTATTCAAATCACCTATCAAAAATGAAATCACTCAGACATCTATCACTTTATAATGAAAGCAAATGAATTCAGACGACGACAACAACAACAACAACAACAACAACAACAACAACAACAACAACAACAATAATAATAATAATAATAATAATAATAATAATAATAATAATAATAATAAACTTACACCATTGAATATATCTGAAGAAATTTTCTGAAGACAAGGAGACCACAGTGCCAGTGTTTGGAAACATACAGATTTTGAAACCTAGCTATTGACTGAAATTCACCTGTACATATGGATATCACATATCTTTGTTTCTCAAACTTTTTGTTTGTCTTTTGTTTTTGTTTTCTTTTACATATGAAATAAAGGATATTTAATGTTTACGAAAACAGACAATAAACTTAAACTATAAGATCTTATTCCTAGTTCACACATCTTCAAGCCATTTGAACTATTTACAATGAGTCATATGCAATATAATGCTTTTGAGTTATGTAGAAATCAAATAGTAGGAGTGAAAAAACACTTACTAGCAGCAATATTATCTCTCCAGAGATAACATCAAATTAATTCTAAAGAGTGATTTACATGCTATCTGACTATTTTTATAAGAGTAATAAATGGAAATATTTGTCAAGAAACTAATGATCCAAAAAAGAACTATTCATGTGTTAATTGATGTGCTACTGGTACTGTAAGAAACTTGGGGCAATACATCTGATACAGAGCCTTAAGAATATGTTTGATGGTTAAGCTGTACCTTGGAATAAGCTGCAAAGGTGGGCACCCAAATATTTATTACAGGAACAGAAAATGTTGACAGCTCATTAGTGAGATAAATATACAGTCTCTGTGAACTTAGAGATACCTACACACACTTCAAGATCTGTGAATATGACAAAAACTCCACCACATTGCTTACCGTGGAAAGCTTTATTCTTGCAAAGAGAAAAACAATACACAGTGTGAACTATAATTTCCTTCAACTGAAATATATCTTTGATGAGTAGAGGAATGAATATGCTCTGAGGCTGCAAATCATAACTATCACAAGGTTGGCCGAATAGAATACTTTTGTCCTTTCAGTTTGTTTTGTTTCTTTCAAGTTATTAAAGTTGATTAAAATCCATTTTGTACACTGGAATGAATTTTCCCTTACATTTAATTTCCCAATGCTCAGATTCCCCTCCCCTCATTTCTATAAAACAGTAGAAAAGCATAAAGAGCATCCTAGGAAGTAACATGCAAATGTTTGTGCTATATATTTCTACATCAATTTCTGGTATGTTTTTCAGGCTTTTTTTCACAAACATAACGGGTTCTGATCGTAGGATGGTAGAGAGGGGAGAGATAGAAGAAAGAAATACCATGTTTTGCATGCACGTCCAGTGAGCTATTTTTTTCTGTGCTTGGCAAGAAAGAAATGGAGAAGGCTTTTCTGACTTTTACCCTCTGCATTTTACCTTTATTGAGTGATTGCGCAGAAATAGCATCTAGAGGTTTTGTTTGGGGAATGATATCTGAACAAGCAAAAGACATGCAACATGAGAATACTATAGAATTTGGAAGGTGAAGAAATTAAAGACAAAGGCCCTAAATGATTATACCAACTCAGCCTTTCTACATTCTTTAAGCATACCAAACTACAGCGCATTAATCAACCAGTGAACAGGTGAAGATGGTGCCTGAATAAATTTCTAGCCAGAACTGATGACTGTGGAGGAATTTGATTTTATGCTCTGTATTAGCAATAATAAATGATTTTAACATTCAGTGAAATATTATAGACTTTAGTTGTCTACCACCAACTTCATTTTCAATTGGATAAACTTTATCTACTTTTCCAGTTCGAGCTGAAATTCAGGAAAAGGCTATTAGATGCTGAATCTAATTTTAAGTAAATACAATAAGGAAGTGTTCACAAGCAAAATCTTAATTTTTCTTTTCATATCAGACTTCTGATCAATCTGATAAAAAAATGAGTAAGAGAACAGCAAGGTTGACCCCAGAACAGAGGAGGAAAAACCTATGGCTTGAGTTTCACCAGTGTAAGTGGTGAGAGCCAAGCACCATGCAATCGCTATATGACTGGTGACAATTACCTGATCTTGTTGCTCACATTTAACAGCAGAAATCAGCAATACAAAGAAGGACATGTAAAAAGAGACTGAAATTAAATATGTGAAAAAATATATATTTTTTTTTCATACTCTGTGAGGCCCAAGGGTTAAAAAATATATATATTCTGAAAAAGGAATATCAGTGATGAACAAAGTTTTTCAGCTATCAGACTGGGACAGATTCACAGAGCCATTGAAGCCTCTAGTCATTGTCTAAGGACATTGATGGGAAGAAATCCATTTGATCTGAGGACTTTCTTTATAGTTGCCCTTGCTTTACGAAGCAGAAGTCACGAGATCTTCTGGGAGACTTCAGTTCGAGTACATGCAGCATAGATGTAGTCTCAGTTACATAGGGAATGGGGAAAGATGTCAGAATGGGAGCATGAAAATTCTTTCAGTGTGTCTTCAATGCACATTTAAGTACAATTCTATTAAAAAACAGTCTCAGTGATTGAGGCTAGATTTCTACCTCTCCATTAAGAGAAACTTCACCTTTCTTTGACAGTTACCAGAGTACAAAGGTTTTGCTCACTCCTTCCCTCAACAGCACAGGTGAGAGAAGTGAATTCTTGCTACCCACAGCAACTTCTGCCGTCAGCTGCAGGCTGCCTTTCTTTTAATTCCACTTGTATTATATTTTGGTCTTTTTCCATTATGCTGAGTAATGCATAGGCCAGAAGGATGTGTGTGATGTTCTGAGACAAGTATTCTGTATTGATAGAGCTTTATTAACATTTTTTTATTTTTATAAATTCTCTTTTTTTCTTCTTTTCACAGTCTTCCACAAAGTCCTAATTTTCTGCTGCAGCTAAAGCTTAGCTAATTATTTTGTAAATAAGAGGAAAATCTATATGGACTTTGAAAACACATATATTTACTGACTTCTGTAAATATATGAATATTTTCTCTGCAATTTAGAGAAAATTAGATTCATTATCTCGAAACAAGGATAGTAGTACCAGTTTTATAGAATGTATAATACATACACTACAGCATACTCAGCTCATGTTTTCTTTTTCTTACTGTGCATTCCAAACTTTTAATCAATAAATGAAAATATTCCAGTTTCCAGTTTTTATTTTCTTTACAACATTAAATGGGAAATGGCCAACACAATCTGTATCTCTAACGATCTGCAGGAAAATATTTTCATTTTCTCTGTCTTCACTGAAGCTGCACATCAAATCAATATCCAAGTTTTTTCAGAACTCTATCAATGGAAAATGTAGACTATTCCTAATCAAGGAATTTGAAACTGAGAGGCAAGCTGAAGACGAATTAGAGCTTTATATTTTTAGAATTACAATCCTTGGGGGGAATTCTTTTAATGTAGATAAAGAAATATAAAATAAAGGATAATACAAATATCTATCTAGTAAGGAAAATACCATTTAAATGTTCAAAAGAGTTAAAGAAAACTAGATTAAACCACTGGTTGTCATAAACACAGGGAAATAAAACATTGATATTAAAAAGGGCAACATTTCTTAAATATTCTACCAGTTCCAGTTAATATACAGTCTACAATATAAATTAGTGTTCTGACAGTAGTTATGGAAAAAGTAGGGAGTAGACCAGTTGTTCAGTTGCCATAGCACACTAGAGGCTATGTTTGCCTCCTCTCGAAGAAACAGGTCTAGATAGCCTCCAAACATAGCTTAATGAACTAGACTGACTATTTAAATCTGACTGTTTTCTATGATCCTTTGTTCAAAGTGGATCAGATGTCTGTTGTTTATCTTAGAATTAATTTTGTAATTATTTTTAAAAAAATCCATACACCAAGGTTGCATGTGTGGCACAGGTGCATTTTAACTGCTCTGTTGCATGTCTTTAATTAATGAATAGGATTCTGAATTTTTTTTTCTTCATTCGCTTGTTCTGGAAGCTGCATATCTTTATTAAAAAGAAGAATAAAGAGTGAAGAAAGATTGAGGACTGCAAGTAAAAAAAAGACTAATACTTAATGCACTGCAGCCTACAATCTGATCACATAAAATAGATGAACTCTGAACACATGAATAATTAATGGGGAAAACTAAAGTGAAATACTGGTAGAGTTTGCTCATTTGGTAACACACACCACAGGATAGCAGAGTTTAGGTTTTCTCACTCGTATGATGGTAAGTTTTTCCTTTTTCTTTTTCTTTTTTTTTAACTAAGAAAAATACCAAAACAATGGATAAAAAAGAAAAGCTCAATATAAGAAAATAGACTTTCCAATTCAGATTGATGTATTCAACTAATCTAAATGAATATTACACAACTACTTACTGTAAAAAAGGAAGTATCCAATATCTCTTCTTCTCTCATGTGCTTTCTGTTTAAATACACACATAGTATTAATACTTAAGCTTTGTGTCATAGCACGACTATAAGAGTGTCCTACTAAGAAATGGGGACAACTTCTCTGTTTCCAGTGAATCTAACCCTTAGGAAAAAAATTCTAGGAGGCCTTGAACTGTCCATTGAAGTAGTCTAGATATTCATAAACATTATTATTTAAGTATCAGAGAAGAGTGAATTTGCTTCTCTAGAGTAAGAAACTCTCTCTAGAAGAGTAAGCTCTCAGAAATGCAGAAAAATACATAAATTGAACATTTTCTTCTCCATCAGACACTCACACAATCCCCTAAGAGTAGAGAAGACCTTTAATTTTCCAATACTTGTTTTTTTTTTTTTTTCTGTTCAGTTCTACAGTCTGTCAATGAGCTATAATCTGAGTTGATTTAAAAGATATTTAGGATCAGGTGTACCTCCCAGCTCCCTAAGCTTAATTTTCATTTGATGGGCTGACCTCAAGAAGTAGACTCATAACTGTACAGTCTTTTTTGTCCACTGTTCTGAACCTAAAAATACAAATTATTACATAAACTACAGAAGAAAAGCTATAGATTTTTTTTCTAACACATTCCAACCTTTCTTCTTCCAGGACTGCATTCTTAAAAACATATCTTTGCAAAATAAAGAGAAAGATTTGCATGTACATTCTAACCTTTAGATCTGGATATTTTCTTTTTATATTATGCTGTCATCTTAATTTTCATCTATGATCACAAAAAAAAGTGAAAAATATTTATTATTAATTACACTCATCATTTAAAAAATGTGTTTGATAATTTTGAATTTGTTGAACTTACTGTTTTGTCCCAGAGACTGTGACATACTAAAGTGAATGACATACAAAGGAAGCTATACTGGAACAAAAGAAAAAAGCTATCAATATCATTGAAAAGAGCATCATGGAATTCGTAAGACTGGATCAAATAGCAAGACAACAAGAGAACCAAGAATTACACTCTTCTAATTTAATTTGAACATTATGGAATTTGTGTATAAAATGTAATCTCCAAAACATGACATTGCTACAGAAATTGAGTATTCTGTGCAAATTTTTAACACACAACAGTATACTGTGTGCAGGAATGCTTTCTCAAACTGAATATATTCTTTGTGACTTAAAGGGGTAGTAGGCAAGATTTGCCCTCTGGATAAATGCAACAGTTCATAAGTTCATAAGGTTGGAAAGGACCTACAAGATCATCTAGTCCAACCATCCTCCTATCACCATCCCTACCACTAAACTACTAAATCAAATCCCTTAGCACCTCATCTAAACACTTCTTGAACAGCGCTAGGGATGGTGCCTCAACCACCTCCCTAGGCAGGCCATTCCAGTGCCTGATCACTCTTTCAGAAAAAAAATGCTTCCTCAGGTCTAATCTAAATCTTCCCCGGCGCAACTTGTGGCCATTCCCTCTCGTCCTGTCATTATTTATCAGAGAGAAGAGGCCCACCCCCTCCTCACCACAACCCCCCTTCAGGAAGTGGTAGAGTGCAATAAGGTCTCCTCTGAGCCTCCTCTTCTCCAGACTAAACAATCCCAGCTCCCTCAGCCGCTCCTCATAAGACTTGTGCTCCAGTTACATTTTCTTCCCTATTTCAGAATGGGGTATATGAAGATACTCTTTGCAGAGAAAATTTCCTTGACTTTCTGGCCAATTCTGCTCATTTTCATTGACTCATCTCTCCAAAATACTGAAACACACCAGACCTGATAGCAACTCCATCCAAATCTTTTCTTCCACTTCCACTAAATCTCTCTACAAGAGTGACTACACAGTAAATAAAAATTAAAATCAGAACTGTGATAGAGAAGCTTTTACCTCCAAAATAAAGAAGCTAGAGATTTTACGAGGTCTGTTAGTGTTGAGGGTATTATATTAAATTTCATATGGACCACTGTGTGCTTCAGTACAAAGAAAGACATTTCTGGCATTCAAAACCCAGTAAATTTGGCAGACATGCAGAGATTTCTGCAGTTGCTTGGGAAATATCTCTAAGATGAAAAATAATTTCTGTAAAAGTAGTTGCTATCTACAACCACCTTCTTCCGAGCTCCTCTCTGAAGTTGAACAGATACAGTTACTGGTAGATTCCAGAATTCATATTTGTCAGCAAGTGTCTTCTGCATGGGAAAATCCTGGCATCTACTAAATACCCTACCTTGTGAGCATGAAGTACTGAAGCCTCTCATTTCTCTTTCTTCTTTTCCCCTGTAGACTCCCAGCTCCAATGCCTTTCATAAAAGCAAGGTATTTCAAGGCTGCCTGATGAGAAGCATTTTGCTTTCCCAAAAATACATCTATTAACTGAAAGTCATTAGAAAAATTAAAAAAAAAATGTGAAAAAGGAACATTAAGAGGGAAAGGAAGGAAGAAATAGGATAATTGGCAGATAGAACTCACACAGCTAACTCACTCTGAGTCCCACATCTGGTCCCATTCATCCACCCATAGCTTATTTTCTCCACACAGTAATGTTTCAGACAACACAATACCTATTCAACGTTTTCCCGTATGTTCAATGATAAATAATGGTAATTAAAAATTCACATAACCCCTAGGACTTTATTTATACTAATGAAAATATGTCATTTACATTTTAATTGTGTGTGCACTTTTAAGATGATTTGACGATTGTAAAAGGCATAGATTTCTCTACAAAATAACTAAATATATGAAGACAGATAAATGTGTTAAGGACAGCAGAAAACTCAGCTCCAAGAAGAGTTATTCTTAAAAACAGTTAACTTGACCTTAGAACAACAGATCCTGCTAGACAATACCTAGCATTCAAAATACCTACAGACAAAATCCATCATTGCACTAGAATCCTCAGTTTGCACTACAGTCAACAAAAATGGAACTGCAAAGAAAGTCCATGCATCTTGAAACAGTGTGAAAGTAATGTCTCGTAATAATGTTGAAGGATCTGTATAAGAGTGAGAACAGACATTCGATTCTAGTTCAGAACAAAACACAGATAATGCACTCTTTATGCTTGGTGCTGATTCTATATCTCATGGGCTTTGACAGCACCCCTTGTGTCTCATTGTCAGTGAATCACTGCTGCATTTCAGTGCTCTTTTGTCTTTTCTGGACTCTGCACTCCTAAAGCAAACAGCTACAAAACTTTATTTATAGATTAGAGGTGAATTCAGAGTTGCTTTGAATGACAACTTGCTGTCTAGCCCAATTCACAAAACAAATGTGAATCATTTCTAGTCTCTTTCAAGTTTGATTGCTGGCAAATGTGAAGGCGATGTCCTTATTCAGAGAGCGCATTCTGAGAAGAAGAGATCATCATGGCAAAACCTGGAAAAATTAGCTAGAGTTTTACCTGAGTAAGATCCAGTCAGAGAAATTAGGAGATTGTACCAAGCAGTATATAGCATGTCTGAGATTAAAAATAAAATAAAATAAAATAAAATAAAATAAAATAAAATAAAATAAAATAAAATAAAATAAAATAAAATAAAATAAAATAAAATAAAATAAAATAAAATAAAATAAAATAAAATAAAATAAAATATCATTAAATTATTCCATGGAAAATAGAACAAAAAGAAAAATGCAATCAAAATTACCCCTAATGATTTTCTTCCTAATCTATCCTATGATTATTGTCACTAACAAAAATTATGAGGCTTTGACTACATAAGATTTATAGCCATATTATGTTGTCAGGAAAGACTTCTGTAAGTCAAAAGTCTTGATCTTTCTCTCGACTCTGAGAGCTACAATGCTTCTTCTCAGAGATTCCTGAATTTGCTTGTCTGCCTATGAAGTCATTCTCTAGGAAGTGTTTTTTACTGTATTGCAGACTTTATTCTTTTTATTATAATGAGATAAAGAGGTTTTTGTTCAATCTGATATTTGTACTGCATGTTCCATTAACTTGAAACAGACCATCAGAAAGGCCACAGGTACAGATACCATTCCCTTGAAAAGCATTTAACAAGAAATTGTTTGAAAATAACCACACTGCTATCTTGATTATGATTTACCATGAAATTTACAGTTTTAACTTTGTTTCATATAGTTTCCAAAAAAAAAAAAAAAAGAAAAAAGTGACTAATTTTGAGGAAGATAATCGATCAATTCTACTGCTAGATTTAACCAGAGGTTTTTGGATTTCCAAGTACAAATCTCTATGTTTTTCTGTTTATACTAAATGGAACATTGTTTTACAGCCGGATTTATAGTTTGCTAGTTTAAACATAACTTTTTATAAACATGGCTTCTTCTCCTTTACTTGGACAACAGCTGAAGTCATAACAAAGAATATCATTTTTTTAAACTGACAAAAGTGTATCCAAGAAAGCAACTAGTTAGAACATGTCTACCAACAGATTTTCTAACTGTAAGTCTAAAAGTTTGACTAGATTAAAATTATAAAGTCAGATACAGCAGAGAGCAACAAAGAACTCCCCTCCACCAATTAAAACACAATTAAAACAAGCTTAGTGTTTTCTCATGTTAGTCACTCTTAACTTCTTTTAGTGGAGTTTAACAAACTGAGTAAGTAACACTGACTGACTCTTGCAACTGCTTTTCAATCATTTTAATTGATTGACCGGACATTTCCCTACACAAGTTCCAATAGGGACAAATGGAAGAGAACATCAGTAAAACGTTGAAGTAAATAGTGGGGTACTAGAAAATGTAGATTGATTATGCTGAGCACCAACTAAACTGTTGTGGGACGGATGGAAGGAGGAGAAAGGGAGGACATCTTAATTCAGAAGAGTTTTAATGGAGAACTTCATTAATTTTTCATTAGGTCCTTTACAACACCAGCTCTCTCTCATTCCTTTCTTCTTTCCCTCTCAGCACACAGGAACAGAAGCACAAAATTAAAAAAAACCACCATACTAACATCCAAAACCCCACCTACTCTGGTAGAAGGATAAGTGAAGAGGATGACTCTTCAGAAACATTCTTCTTTAAGAATATAATTAATGTACATGTTTTTAAATGTGCTGTGGGACTTCAAGGACATCCGCCCAACTGTCTTCTCTGCTGATTGGCAGAGACAGAGGGCAGCTTGGTAAGATTCCTGGAGGGGGTACTCTCCTCCTGGTATACCAAGTCTCCTTCAGTGTTGTGAGGTCATACCTGTGAATGAAGATACTTTCATTTTCAGCTGTTAGGGAAATAATATCTGAAGCTTCATGCTGTCAGGGAATCTTCAGAGACAGTGCCAGACTTAAGGTTTGCTTCCTCAGCCTGTGAGTGCCACTAATCAGACTTGACTACTTCACTGTACTGTATGACTGTTCAGCAAATATCCAGCAGGGCCACCTACCTGGAGATGCTCTTTTCAGAATTGCAGAAGAAAGCTTCATTTCCCAAAGTCTTCTTTCCACAGATTTGCAAAGAATGATGTTTGAAGAGCTGACTCCTTATGAGGAAGTTACCACTAAGCTGGTAAAGTGGGCAGACAGACTGAAGTAGTGTATGAAGAATATGAGATACTAGTGTCATGTATTTTCTGGAGAATAAGTGACAAAGAAGATGAATAGAAAGGCTTGGAGGCTGACAATATGGAAAACATATGGTGAAAATACAAAAAGGGGAATGTGTATCCAACATCCAAGAGAATCAACACATCTTAACAACCTGCAGTACCTGCCTTCCTGTTTTTACAAAGCTTTGTTTCTCATGTTTGGTGCAGTATTATTTGGCACATAATAATAATGCAAATTACTGACACTTCTTACTACCTGGCTGCTCAATACAGATTTTACAGAGGATAGAGCAAAATCTCACAAGGGAGAAATTGCTTCAGTGTTTCTGAGCCGTAAAATATTTATAAATCAGGAACTGAATGTGAAAAAGAAATGCACACTTTCTGCAGGTCCCCATTTTTGTGGTTTCTGTTAGCAAGGGTCCCCTGGGAATAACTTGTTGAATTAAAATGATGAATGTTCATTTCTTAGGAAAGCTCTGTAATTTTATTACTATTTATTCTTATTAGGGCAATACTTTCATGTCACTGCAGGTGTGTATATATGTGTCAGGGCTCCTTTATTAGCCACCTTTTTAGGAATTCAAATGTAATGCACATTTGTCATTAAAGCAAAAATTTGCTTTGTGGCAAACTTTGCTCTAAAAGCTTCTAGCTGGGAACTCCTTGACTTGATTCTAATTGAGAAAAATAAGATACATATTAATATGAAGAATAAATAACAATCAAGTACCGAGTGCTTTATTTTTCCCTCTTTCTGCCATTTCTAGATTTTCACAAATCTATATAATATCACTATTAACTCAATAAATCCAGTATGAAAAATGCGCAGAGCGCTAAGTAACAATATTAAGCACTAATTTGAATGCACTGGCTACCACTGGGGAGACAGCTATTAAAAATTATGCAGAAAGTACATATAATTTGTATACACATACCTAAATCTCTAATAAATGATCATAAAGAAGGACTGTGCTGTTTAAATTAATGCAAAATGCAATCAAATATTTAATCTATGATTAATTGCATCATACTACACCTTCAAAACCTGAGTTCTAATTTAAACTTAAATTGAAAATTAATGTTTTCAGAAGTTTTGAATAGTATAAGATTCAATATTCAGATGCTTGAACTACTCAGAACCTGTAGAGAGTTAGCCTCCATATAATTATGATTTAGAATCTATGATTCTATGATAATTAGGAATATTGATGTTAGGTGGACATTATATATATGCGAACATGCATTGTGTGTGTCCCTCATATTGCAGGGAGAGATGAAGACACATATACATACATATTATATGGACATAGTGCCTCCTCTTGAACACTCTTTGCACTACAGATACACCAAACATTGAATACCAATTCAGTACGCTTCTGTAACATCTACATGAACAAGGAAATGCAGACTGTGTGCTACAAGCTAAGCCATGAAACAATGGCTTTTTAACTACTGTGAAAGAATTTGATATACCAGTAAGTGTGCTATATGCCTGGCAAATACAGGCTTGCAATTCTAGAAGGGAATGTGGATTAGAATAATACACTTTTCTGGAAATGCTCAGATTCTGCAGCAATGGAGTGCAGCTGCAAAGACATGAAGGAAACACTCCTAGAAGATTTGTGCTGAATTAGCCATGGCACTGGAGACATAGGCCACCAACACGAAAATCCAATTGAGTGTGGGAGAGAAAAAACTTGCAATAATTACAGAATTGCTGCCAAGATACCCTAGGAGTCCACGTAGTTTAAGACTAGCTAGCTGATTTTCGTTTAGAGTTTAGCTTTAGGACATGGATATTAAGGCAGCAGATTTTTTAGAGTAAGAAAACTCTTTTGGTCAGTTTAGACAGATCATCTGTCTATTTAATACTTTAATAAAAACTGTATCTTCTTCTATTCCTTACTGCTAATTAATGTCAGTTAACACGAATTTAATCAGACTTCTTATGCTCCCAGTACAATGCCATAGAAACAATGTAATTTCAGTAATTTTAATGTGACTTATGGTAGCATAAATGAGACAAGGATGAGCCTTAATAGATGCACATCTAAGTGTATGTTCTTAAGCCACAGTTTTTAAAGTGCCCCAACACAGCTAAAAAAAGAAAAATCCTATGGGGTACATTTGTGATCATAAACTGATCTTTTACAATAAGATTAACTTTTCAGGAACAGCTTTGCAGACATACTCTAAAGAATGTAATATCAGACATTAGCCTTATTTATGAGTAAACTAAATATATAATTTGATTGATAATCATGCAAATAACTTAGTTTGGTTAAACTATCCAATCATGTCTGAGAAAAAAAATAAAAAATAAATCAGTGGATGTATTGTGATAATGGTGGTGTTATGGCAAGTGTCACTCAACTAGAGATTTGGAAGATGATATGCTTGCAAAGTACATAGCTTTCAATAAAAAAAAAAGATTGGAATTGGAGGTAGGTGCTAAATGAAAACGAAATAATTAGAAAATTGTGGGAAACATAAATCATTGTATTTCAAATATAATAACAATAATAAATTTACTTCAGAAATATTCAAATGAGTGTAAGACAAAAGATTTCTGTCTTGAGCACCTATTTTTAAGACAGTTAAAATTCTTATATTTTTCACGTAGTCCTCAGTACACCATAATCTCTCTGGGGAAATCTAAGTCCTCAGTCCATAAAAAGGACAAAATCCTCTATCTCACAGGAAAATTGTTCCAGTTTGTTTTGCTCAGTAAAAGAAGTGAAACATACAGATATTCTGTTCTGATGGATATTATTCCAGATTCCAAATGAAATGTGTGATATGTGGAAGTAGGAAGAAGAGTGATTATAGTAGAACAATGCACTCTGGAATAGTAAGTCCTTATTTTAGTAGCATGAGCCACAGTTTATGTTCTCACCTGACAAAGACAGTTTCAAAGATATTATCAATCTGAAGCAGCAACCAGTACCAAGAAAAAACATTATAAATAGAAAACAGTACATAGAAAGGAACGTTTCATTCTGTTCTGTTCATTAAGAAAATAGACATGGATGTAAGAACATCATCATTGTAACAGCAGCAGTTCTGAAGCTAAAAACATAAATATAATTCAGAAGCAAAATACCATGAAGTTGTGTGTATTTGTCCCCATCATGCACTAAAAGCCTGCGAATAGTATAGAAGCCCCCAACTCACCTCCCAAATATCTGAAAGATGGTAGAAGAAGGAATGGTAGGAAAATAGGAGATTGTAGGAAGTTATTGAAGCCAACTACCTACAAATGCAAACATAAAAATAATCAAAACTATGTAAAGACAACTGAGATATTCAAGTATGGTGCCTGTAAAAAGATAAACTTATGGAAAAGCATTTACATAAATAAATGCATTTGAATTAGCTGTTTTAAGTATTGTTTTCAAAATAAAGTGTAGGAATATACAAATAAATAAATAGTAGAAATATAGGTAGGAATAACCAAAACTGCTGGGTACTGTAATGAGTCAGAAAGACAGAAAAATAATCAAAGAGAACGAAAGGAGAAAGAAAGAATTATGTAAATATTGCAGCCTATATGAAACGTGCAACAGAACTGGGATACTATCAATAAAATTTTAGCCAAAAATTCTTTCATTAAACGATGTTAATCTATGAAACAGGTAGCTTAAAGGTACTGAGAGAATTCATTGCAGCAGCTGAAAGCTATATTATGAGCAAGACGATGTCAAAAAGGGTGACAAGAGGGTTGCATCAGTTGAATCCTCTTTTCTAGTACAGGATACTGTTCCAAACTCTACTTCAAATTGTGTAGAAATGCTGGGCAAGCCAATTAAATCAAACATTTTTTCACAGTTGTTCACGAACTGTGTGCTTGTTCTTGAACTTTGAGTCACCTTGATGCAATCTGTTCAAGGCAGCTACAACTAAAAACAACAGAATGCTTGCTTTCAGAATGCAAATTGCAAAGGATGGTGAAAATACAAACTCTAGATGTCCCGAGTAATGGGCAGCTCCTTTAACAGTCTATTTAGTAGTTTCCGAAGTATTTCAGAGGTGTTAAGTGAAGGTAAATACATTAATGTGTTTGAAGTATTTGCATATTTTGTGAAGAGCAACATAGAAGTGACTAATTCATTTAGACTTTGCATACAGTATAGTCTGAGTCTCATACAACTGTGAGCAGAATAAGACACTGAAAGAGTGTAGGAGAAAAACTGAATGTGACAATGTCCTTAAGAACAATAGCCTGCCATGTGCATACAACCAAAACAAAGATGAAAGAATAACTGTCCTTCTTCTATCTTAATACTTAGGATCACATCGCTTTCCAGATTTGACACTTCTTCATATATTTCTGAAAATATTAACTTCATAGTAAACTGAATCTGATTAAACTAGAGAAATCCCTATCATCTTCTCTATTTTTCTGTCAGCAATGTGAAGACTCAAAGCCTTTCAGCTGAGAGATCAGGCTGAGATTATGCTGGTAAATGGAAATGAAAACAGCCAAGCATCCGCTAACAGTCAGAAGAGAGGGACATACTTTTCATACAGAAATTAGAAATTCTTTATTGCACAAAAAAATCCCTGTCAAAATTCAGTAATACCTATACCAGCTTTAAAATTCATTTAATACATATCTTATTTATTTCCTCATTGGAAAGACGAATAGAGGCTTGGGGGAAGTCAGGTCTATTAGTGTAAATATGAAAACCCTGTATCTTTTCCTCAGTACTCTTTCTTTAATAAAACGCACAATACATTGAAGAAAATGTGTTGTAAAGATTCTGGAAAAATATTTTGATAGCATTACATTTTATAGAAACACAGAAATACTTCAGACAGTGTTCCATTGACACTAGTGTTCTTATGCTTAACGCATCTAGTCTTACTCTGGGACTAGACTGCCAAAAGAGCTTTGTCTGGAACAGTTAAAGTAAAAATGTTTCAAATATAAATGTACCTTATCCACTGGCAGTATTACTAGTTCTGTTTATGATCACCAAATTTAGCAAAGAGCTCAACTCCAATTTACAAGTATTAATGAAATTGCCAGATGCCCAGAATTACCTAATATTCGTGAAATTTCTTTGGCTGCCATGTTGAAATATTTGACAGTGAACATCTCTAGGTAACGAAGTTCTATTCATGGCTGCATAAATCTATGAAGAAAGCAAATTAATTTAAATTTACACAGCTGTAACAGAGTAAAGAGAAACAAGATTACAGCCTTTCAAAGACAGAACAAAATTAAATATAGTCTGAGACAGGCATCCAAGGAACTCATCAAAGAAAGAAGTTGTTTAGCAACAGTAATGGAGAAGCGTTAGACAGTTAAAAAAAGACTAGACTGCCTAAAGAACAGACTAGGTTACAAAAGCAGTACAGACATTCCAGTGAATGTTCAGGGACCAGTTCCACATAGTTAGGTGTTGCTAAGTGAATTTCTTTTTGTTCCACAGTGAATTGAAGAAGATAAAATATTTAAAATGTTCATTGATTCACTGATAGCTTAGCATTAATCAAGCTGTCTCCCATGCAATAAACTAAACAGTCTCCCCCTAGATCAGCACCAGAAAAAGAAAGAAAAACAATAACAATAATGAAAAACAGAGAAAGACTGTTGTAGTGGCGTTAAGAGAAAGGGCAGCATCACTGAGATCATCCCACTACATAATACTTGCCTGCAATTTGTTCTGTTTATAAAGGGACTCTGCTGAAGAAAGAAAGGACTTTTGGACTTTGTTTAACCACAGCATAGACCAGGGAAATATTTCTGAAAAATCTCCTGTCTAGTTGCCACAATAACGCTGTTTTGTTTTTTCATTTGTTTGTTTTGTTTTTATTATTTGTTTGTTTCCAAGAAGAAACTCTTATTTATTACCTTCCTTCTGTATGACCTTGGCAGCTCTGTAGCTTAGGAAAGATCCATAAAATAGATCAATTAGATTATTATTTTGGAATACACTCGATAGCATTATTAACCAGCTTGCTAAATTCTGTTTTCTGTAACAACTGCCAAACTGATGATTGGTAGAGTCATGACTGTTATCAATTTCTTTCAGTTAACAGCAAATCCTGAATCAGAACAACACAGCCCATTAAATTCCTAATTATAAATAAGTACATATTTTTATGAAGGCAGCTCTGAAAGTAATGCCTCCTATTTTATTATGTTGGCCAGCAACATTGGAAGTGGATGCTGGTGGTGCAGCAGTAGAGGTTGAACATTCCATTACATTTTATTCCTCTGTGGCAGATGACAGCATAAGGACAAGTTTGACAAAATGGTGACTGACATGGAAGCATGTATGAAGCAAAGTTGTGTCACTAAATACCTCCGTGCTGAAAAAAAGACAACTACTCACATTCATTAACACTTGCTAAAAATTTCTGGAGATCAAATGTTGGATGTGAGCACAGTCAAACAGTGGGTGACGGTTTCAGCAGTGAACATAGCAGTGTGAAGTACAAGCCATGTTCCAGGTGGCCATGCAGAATTTTACAAGGGCTGCATGGAGATTCCTATCCCTCACTGCTGAAAATTTTTAATGGTGGTGACTGTGCTGAAAAATAGTGTTTTGTAAATGAGAATTTGTTCTATCGAGTATTGTTATTCTGCTCTTTGTATCTGGTGTAGTTTCCATGGAAATAAATAGGAGGCATTACGTTCAGAGCAAGTTACATACAAACCCACCTACATTAATCACAGAATATTGGCACTGAATTTCTACACAAAATGCCGTTTCATTGCCATAGTAAGTCTGCATCAAGAGGTTCTCACCTTTTAGTCCATTGTTTCCTGTGTAAAACTTAATTATCACTCAAAGAGAGGAATGAAGGGATAAGCCCAGCATACCTTCTACTTCCTCATCTCTGCAGTTCTATGTAAACTTCCAAGACCTCAACTATTGTCTTATTGACACTTTCGATTTCTGTGACTCATCACATTTTTATTTAATAGTAGTAGTAGTAATAAATGGTGCTAGCAGAAAGGCAACTAGCCAATTTCCTCTGAAAACTGCCATAATTCAGAAATAAAGAGCAAAATCCTTTTGTCTCCCCATTTCAAACTATAACTGAAAGAAGAAATTCAAGGAAGACCCAGAATTACTCAGCTAAATAGCTTCAATCCAACGAGGAAAAACAAATAAATTTCAGAAGTCAATCTCTGCTATAATGTTCACAGTACATAGAAGGGTCTAGAGATGGTAGAAGACACAAAATCAAAATAAGCTTTTTGCAGATCCATTAAAACAATCAGTTTTCATGTTCACCGATTTTTTTTCTTCTCTACAGGTTTGTAAGGAAGAAATATCTAAAATAAATAATATTTAAATATATAAAAATATTTAAATATATAAAAATAAGGTCAATGTGCCTTTGCACTATTTCAAATGCAAGAGTTCTTTTCAGACATTTTTCATAATTTCTTAATTGAACCAAATATAGAAAGTGTTGAATTTTACCCAGGAAAAATTTCCTCTGTCTAAACATCTCAAGATAAAAATGACCTAGAAGTAACGCTTCAGATTCATAACAGCAAGGGTATGAAAAAGAATATATAAATGTATTTCACTTTATATCATAATCATATGTAAAAAAGTATAAATACACATGAACCTATGAACCACTCTTCAATCAAATTGTGACTTGTCTGTAACATCATGGTAACTGATAAGGGAGAAAAACACTCAGTTACTTACTAATTTTATTTTAATTCAGAAAATGAAATACATGTTCATGGCAACTGGCTTGGTGATGTTTGGGAATAATGGAAGAAACCAAAGCACTGGAAATACCTGGAGGTTATGCTTTGTGCTGAAGCAACACAACCTGATTAATTCCCCAGCTACAGACTTTACTATGAATCCCTTCTCCTTTATACAACTAATGTACAATTTGAGACTACTTATCCCTTCTATTTTATATATTATACATGACTATATATTTTCTGTTATGCTAAGGCATGTGAGACATACCTCAGTATTTATAAAGAAAAACCTGTAGAACTGAATATGGTATTTAACTTTACACCTATGCTCAATTCCTTCTCTGAAGTGGCAGATATTTTTTACTTTAATATATGCTTTTCTCTAATAGTTTGATTCTTTAACATTTTTAATGTATCTATTCCAAGTTCTGTATTTATAGAGTTTCCTGAATGTTACATTTTGTGAAATTTCTCAATTAGTGAATCTTACAATAATTGTTCAGTCCAGAACCCTGTAAATTGAGTGGTATCTCCTTAACCGGTGAAAATTAACACAGCTAAAAGAACCTGTTGAAACTGTATGAAATTTTTAAGCTTTATATTCTCCTTTAAAGCTACTGAGGCAATTTTGTGAATTCAGCAAAAAAAAAAAAGTGAGCTTTGCACATTCAAAGACAGAATATTAATTCTTCAGGTCTAGTCCTCGAACCCTTGAGAGCAAGAGGAAGTCTAAACATGCCAATCTTCACTTGCATAGCTCTGTTTTTCATGCTTCTTTTTCACAGTGATGTATTGCAAGTTGCAGTTTGAAGAACAGTTTGCATTTTTAAAGTGAACCCAAATAGAGCAGAAGAAATTTAGCTACTTGCATAGACAGTACTCTTAAGCTTTGGAGAAATGTTTGCTCTTCCCCAGATCAAACCACTGTAACAACAGAGGATAGGAGTGAAGGTATAAAATAAGATATACCCCTTCTTTCTTTTCTTTCCACTAAAATATCTGGAGTTCTTAAAGCAATCTTGACCTTCTGAAATGGGCACCTATGGAATTAATAGATAAAAGTCAGACTTATGTGTCGATTTATAGAAAAAATTAGTAGATCCAATAGTCAAATGAAAAAGAGAAAAGATGGCAGGGACAAATCATGGATTTAGTATCTTTTTTCAGCTCTCTCCTTTTCTCTCACATCATTCTTCATTTAACTGTCATTCATGTTTTTTTCTCTATTTCAAGAGGATGCTGCTTTTAAACAGAGCTCCCTACTTCTGCTCCTTTATCAATACAAAACCTACAATGGTAGCTGGTTTTCTAAGTCAGACTCTTTTTTTCACCTTTTTTTTTTTTAATGACAGAATTATCATTCCCTTTCTAGGCTTGCCTTGGAATTCAGAGTAATGTCACTCAGGCCTCAGGGGCTGTTGAGCAGCAGCAGCAGGTATCAGCTGAGGAAGTCAAGGTAGCATTAGCAGTCGTGCCTTGCTTTATAATAGTAGATTCTTCCTCCAGGATTTGTCAATTTTGATTTTGTAGTTCAGTCAGCAATGGCATGTGCTGTTTGCCTCCTGTCTGTTTGGCAAAATAAAGGGAATCATTTTGTCTTCCAGTTGACAAGACTGAAAACGAAACCTCTGCAGCTGATTTCATGTTTTGAAGTAAGAAAAAAAAAAAAAAGCTGCATTATTTTCCTCCTACCACTGTAGTGATCTTTTTTTGTTTAGGAACATTTGGATTCTCTGGATAATTTAATAAGGGATAACTCTTATTCTGACTTGCTACTTATTTTCAAAGCTAGCACTCTTCAATGAATTTTTCTGCTTTCTCTTCACTAGCTGTGAAGATAAGTGCGGAGAAGTGAGAAGGACAAGTCTCATTTCTAACTGCAGAAGAAAAAACAGTGAAGAAGAATGAGCTGGTGGATACAGATGATCTCCCTGAGAGCTTTGTTCCCACTAGAGGATACTCTTACCAAAGAAGGAATGAGAAGAATGAAAAAAACACAAACTGCAGTGAACTCCTAAGGCAGCCCAGTGCCAGGACATGAAGAAAGTTGTTCCCTTCTGAACAAGAGGAGAGGGAGGAAACAGCCTAATACTAAAATCTCTGTTGCCAAGCTATGAATCTTAGAAGTTGTCAAGTATTTTTGCCTATTTACTGCATGAAATGACACACCAGCACAGATTTGCTGTTAGTCACTGCTCCTTTTTTGCTTTCAGAAAGCTTGCAACATATGAGCTTAGTTACTCAGCCATGGGATTTCAGTCAGAGCTTGTTTTGAATTCTTATTGTGCATGCAGACTGCAAAAGTGTGCCAAATACTTCTGGCTGATTAGAAGGTATTTCAATAAAGTTTGCATGAGCTATAAGGAGTTGTGAGGGAAGAGGGTCAGCACCCACAATACTAATTAGCCACAAAGCACTTATCCCCTGAGAAAGCAAATTGCAATTTTAGTTCTGGGAATGTTTTCACATTTGCCAGCTAACACATTGTGCAGTGACTCATCAAAATGGATAGTGTTAGTCATTTGCTGCTTCAACTAACAAATATGAGAAAACATGAATTATGTTAACAATGGTTAAGTGAAATGGTGAGTTTTACTCTAGGAAAGAAAAAAGTTTTTAAGGTATGTTTTTATTTTCCTTCTGGAAAGACAGAATATCACACATCTTATTCTATAGTAGCAATAAATTACAACATCTCTGCCAATATAAAGATCTCTGATAATTTTTTTGAATTTATCTCAAATAATCAAAAATTCATTCTATACTTGCAACATGGTCCATTCACTCTTATGCCTTCTCTCTCTCTTTTTTTTTCTTCCTTCCTCAAAACTTACTGTCAGTACTGTTCAATTTGTTAGAGGCAGATAGTATATATATAATATACAATTACATACTATTATATATTTATACTTATATATTATTATATATATACTATAATAGTATAATAGTATATACAATAGATAATAGTATAATCAAATTCTAATCTAAAATTCATGTATAAATCCAGATAGCTTTGAAATAAATGTTTTTCATTTTAGAAGAACTGAAAACCTAATGTAACATTTTAGCTAGGAATTAAAGAAAATTCCTCGATAAACTGAATTATTTTGTGGTAGAATTATAACTTTATTGTTTTAAAATAACTATGTACTGCCTTTCTCTTGTACATAAATGAGTATGGGAGACATTTGACAGCAGCACAGGTGCATGTGTGCCACAGGTTTCTAAACAAAGAGGCACAAGAAGTGGAAGGAATGTGCGCAGGGTGTTAAAAATAATGGTATAGTTATGAAGTCTCAGAATCATCTGTAAAGTTTATTCTTAAGACAATCGTTTTGACCTAGAAGTGTACAACTAGAAAGCAAAATCTATACTATGTGTTACAGTACACACTATAAAAATGTAAACGCAGCTTGAAGCATGCTTTATTCATGATTTTTTAAAACTATCGAGACCTTAAAGGAACAATGCTGAAATAGTTCCTATTTAAAAAGCTAAAAGATAAAATATGCATTTAAAACAATAAATTATACATAACTGTTATTTATAATTTATTCATTATAGAAGTTTTATCCCAGAAAGAAGAAAAATGGGATACATGTAAATACAAAAAAGAAAGTAAATGCTGTCATAGACTGAGTGCAAAGAAAATAATCTTGCATTTTTTTATTATATTTTTTAATGTAGGTATAATCCAAGATGCACTCTTTTAAGACTATCTTATAGGAATGGTAAAGCTCAGGGTATTTTTGCACTAAAAACATTCATTTTTCCTGCTTTCATAGTAAACCAGTGTGTTTTCTTACAAGCAGTGCAAAACAAACAAACAAACAAACAAACAAAAGAAAAACCAACCCACTTTATGTAATTCAGCAATGTTCTGTAGGGCAGAGCAAACATCAGCTGAAATAGCTGAAATAGCCAGTTCCCATATTTATTGCATGGGAATTGCACCAAAACAGGCAACCAAGTCCTGATTTAACACTGTGATTTTTATAATGTATCAAACGGAGTAACATGCCACAGATGTGGCAGAGATTCATAACTAAAAGCATAGGATACATGAGAAACAGGTTATAAAAGAAGCACTTCAGGCTTTCAAAATCTAACATGATAACCTGTAAACAGGGCTAGTGTACAATCCTATTGTCACTCAACACTCAGTTTCTTTGTCTACTTTAATACTGTGAAAATACAGGTTAGATCTAGATTTCTTTCCATAGGTTGTTCCAAAAGTTATATCTCTTATTTATGTAGGTTACTCTGAAAGTAATGCCTCCTATTTATTTCCATGGAAACTACAACAAAGAGCACAATAACACTATTTTTCAGCATAGTTACCACCATCAGCTGTACATTTTCACCAGAGAAGAACAAGGGCCTGAGAGCCATGCTTGTAAAAATCTGTACCAGTTGAGGTGACCCACTGTGTCCATCACCACTGCTGAAATGCACCATTCCTATCTGTGTTAACATCTACTCTTTGGTCTCCATAAACTTTCATCAAGATTCAGTATATATCAGTGGGTGCAACTCTTTTTCTGCCTGGAGGAATTCAGTACAAACCTTTGCTCTATAGGCACTTCCATGTCAGGTGCCATTTTGTCAGGCTGCCCCTCTTCGGCCATCTGCCACATGGCAACAAAATGTAATGGAATATTGGCTGGAAGGTTCAACCTGTACTGACATACCACCAACACCTGTCTCTGACATTATGGCCAACATAATGAAATGGAATCATAGAATCATCAAGGTTGCAAAAGACCTCCAATATCATCCAGTCCAACCATCCATCTATCACCAGTATTTCCCCACTAAACCTTGTCCCTTAGTACCACATCTAAATGTGTCTTGAACACCTCCAGGGATGGTGACTGGAAAGTGACCTTCCTGGTCCAGTTCCTGTCCACTTTCAGAGAAGAAATTTTTCCTAACATGCAAACTGAACCTCCATTGGTGCAACTCGCTACTACTCCCTCTTGTCCTATTGCTAGTTACTCAGAGAAGAGGTAAGTAAGTACTTTGTTTGGAAGTAAACAACCAAAACACTTACCACAGTCTAGACCTGACCCTCTTTCCCTGCTTTTCTCAGAAGCCTGTCTTGAGCTGGACTAACCAGCTCAAATCTTGAGCTGGAACAGCATTCTGTGGGTAGAGTTGGAATCCACATAGCAAGAGATAAGGGAGATTCCTGTGGGAAGGGATGTGAAAAGCCAGGACTCACCTCTGTTCCCTAGGACTCCTTTTCAGCCTGACCATTGCCCTCTTCCTGGTCCTGGATTCTACTGAGCTGGGCACCATTCTGTCTCCATCCCAGTCTGAGACCTATCTTTCTGTACAGGCCAGGACCAGTGTCAGTTTGGGGATGGATAGGCAGTGTTCCCTTCTCACCCTGGTTTACCTTGTTGGAGGCTGAGGGATAAGACTCTTCTCTGACAATATCTGTACTGACATTTTCTGCATTGATAGCCAGTGTGGTCAGGACCACAGTCCACAGTGCAATATGTTTAGCCACTTTTTGACTTGGAAGGAGGCCTGGTAGAGTGAAGAGTGGTAAGTTAACTGCCAATAGCATTAAATGTGGCAAAGTAGTCTATCTGGAGAAATATGGATGTGATTGATTCTCTTAGAACTAAGGACAGTAAAAAAGAATTCAGCAAAGCAACAAGTTTTGCTTCCATATTGTACTCCAGCCTGAAATTGACATAGGTAGGCCTAGGACCAGCTGTCATTTGATGGTATCCTTTCTTCAGAAAAGACTATTCTACTGTATTTAATGCTACTGATGGTTAACATATCACTCTTTATTCTGCCAGTAGTGAGTGCCTCAATAGCTTCCAGACATAAAATGCAATGAGCAAACTATGGTAGAAGAGATTAAAACCAAATACAACAAACAAATTCAATCACAAAAGTACACAGATATAAATAAACAACAACAAAAACAAAATAACTTGCCTTCCCAAAGAAAAAATTACTAATAAAGAAAAGAGTTATTCAAAGATACTAGCTTATGTTTGAGGTCAGTTTTCCTTGTTTATCTTGAATTAACTCTTTCTTCCTCAATTTGAGTACTCAGAAAAAGGCAGTCGGACAGTCAAGAATGCTGAAGTCTTTTATGCAGATCCCTTATGTTATAAAATTGATTTTGTATGGGTGTACTGTTGCAGTGCTGGCACATGAAGGGGAACATTAAGAAATCAAAGTGAGTCACATTTTTATATGCATACTCTTATAACTTTTTCATAGTTATTAGCACTTTAAAAAGTTAAGAGTAAGTTTAATACATTTTTTACAGCATAAGAGTGCCAGCATAGCAGTTATTTTAAAATTTACCCTAATGTCAGTACTGACTTTATTTCAGTGCTGACATACTACGATACCTATGCCCTGCCACTCCAGAGCCTACACCTCTCCAGAGTGGTGAGGCGGTTAGTCTTGTCTACTTCTTGGCCAGGATAGGGGCAGTGCTATTGATAAATATGCATTAGGAGTGGAGTGATCCTAGTAAAATTACTTTTACCAGACTCAAAACCAATTCTGTATGTAATATTTAGAGAATTGGTTCCTTTCTGATAAAAACGACGATGGATGCTTTATAACAGATTGCACGCATTTATGCTTCAAGGCAGCATGAATGTCTGTGTTTCAGTTATATAATATTTTTGAACTTTACTATATGCATGATTATATTTTTATTTTATAGTAAAAATTAATTATAAAAAAATTAAAGAAGCATATATTTTCTGAGGACAGTAGTTAAGCCTGCTAGAAGGTATGCTTGATAAACTAACCAGGTTTGAATGCTGGGTTGAAGTAAACCACCACCATTTTGAAAGTGTCTAATTATCTGCTTGTCTGCAGTCAGCTAAACAGCAGATTGTAAAGTATCTCTTTTTTTCCTTTTCTACCCAACATACCAATTTTTGTTATGTTAATTGATTTCTACTATAAAGGACTGGTAGATACTACTCTAGGAGAACAACTCAATTCACCTAGGCTCTGATTTACAGCAGGCCATCCATGACAATACTAATAAATTGTGCATGAAATTGATTTAACCTATACTGAGACATAATATGTCCTACAGAATGGTGTGTGTGCAATTCACTCATGTTTCTGTTTCATTTGTAATTCTGTGGCCTTTCCTGCTGTAACAATTTGTAATATTTTGAATTCTCGTCAGAAAAAATATACTTTTTTTTCTCCTTCTTCCTGTTCACCCTTATTTTTAGCCTGAACAAGACAAATATCTGAACGGAGATGACCTTTTCTTCTGGTTTTATCAGTATTCCGTAACATGACATCACGTAGTAGGCTGTTTTAGTGATGGAACATAGTGCTGGGAAGCTGCATTTCCTTAGCCCCTGACACTGTCAGCTTATGTGAGCTCTGGCTCTCTGAGAAGAAGACACACTGAGAAGAGACAAACTACAGTCCCCAGAAGTCTCCAGCACTCCATGTGTTTTATAATTCTGAATAAAAGAAGTAGATGAGTACATCAATGGGAGAGAAGATTCTCTTCTGTTTCCAGTGGTGCAAGAAGCAACATGGTCAGAATTTCTTTCTCACTCATTTGTTTGATTTATTACCTGTAACTCCTTTTCATATCATAATGTCTTACATTCTCTTATCATTTGTAGTAAATTAGTTATCTCTTTTTATTATATCCTTCATACTTTTTACCCCCACCCCAGAAGAGGAAAAGGTGGGTGGGGGGAAAACCTGTCAATGGTGATATAATCCACTAAGCTGCGATATCTTTATGATCCTTTCCACCTCAGGAACTCTTTGCACTAAGGTTTTCCATTTTAAATTTTTCATCCTCCATAAAACACATCCACTCAAATTCTCTATTAGTCTCATATAAAACTCATCATTGTCAATAAAAATATTCCTATTATTGCTAGAAGACGCTAGATTATGACTTCTCCATTGTATACTTAGTATGGAACAAAGTTGTAGGACAGCCAAAGATAGGAAAGAGTATTCTGAGGAGAGGAGAATTTTGTATTTTCTGCATTTAGATACTGTAATAACAGGGACTGATGAAATGTGAACCTATGATGTGAGTATATCTTGTATTTGCATGGTTGAGAATGGTTGTTGTGATCTGCTGTTGCTCTCAATGGTATGTTCAAAGAAAATTCTCTTGCTATCAACAGTTATTTCTTTTTCTCCTATTTATATTTATTTTTTTACTTATACATAATATAAATAATATAAATATAAATATAAATATAAATATAAATATAAATATAAATAATATTTATTCAAAAACTTTGTTTTTTCTCTACTCTGGTTTCTTTATGCTAGAATACTAGCTTCATTGTTTTTTCCTTCTTAATAAATGAAGTGCTACAGTACACCTTTTCAGTATTTTCCTAGCTATTATTCATTTATAAAATGCACTATTGTATATATCTCAAAAAGTCAAATACACACCTGCTCACATGTAAACTTTGAAGATATGCTATTATGGCCATATCTTCAGGAAAAAAATGAGAAGCATTATATTTAATGTTTTCCAGTCTTAGACTTCAAACTGTTCAGCATAAATCTAATGGTAGTTTCCAAGAAGAGGGTCAGGTTTGAATTTTTTTTTTTTTACTGAAAATGACTATAATTGGGCAGGTTTTCAACAAAGTATCATTGTAAGTAAGTAAGTAAGTAAGTAAATAAATAAATCTCATTACTTCAGATACTTAGCAATAGTCTAAATACACTGACATTTCTTAGCAGGTTTGTATGCTTGCCTTTTATTCTGTAATTCCCTTCTTCCCTTTCCTCTGAAGAAACATCAGTTTACATCTCAAAATGGAGTCATTAGTTATGACATTTCATAGGAGATGCTGAGTTTCCTGGTATGATGAGTAATCATCAGCTGTGGTTGATGAACTTGCTCATTCTTTCCTATGAACAAATAACAGCTTTTATAATAAATTACAACAGGAATAAAACACAGAAATAAGGAAAGCTTGGGTGAATGCTTTCAGTACAATCAAGTATGGTCATGTTTTTCACAATTTAGTAACAAGAAATGAGCAATAGTTTACAAGGGGATCTGCTAAGCGATGCAGTTTTATCTCAAAGAACAATGCCTATTTCTCAAACCGCTGATTCACGTCCCAGTACATCCATCTCTAAGGACCAGTAAACTATATCAATATAGCAGTGATTACTTCAGATCTTTCTAACGTCTGCATCCAGTAGAACTGTGTTGCTGGGTTTTGAATTTCCCTTTATATGTAAAAAAATTATATATACCTATATCAAACCTACGAATGCTGAACCTACTGTTTAACCAGTAAAATTTGTTTTCCCAACTATAAATTTCTATTTAAGTAGGTAAGATACTAATATAGTCACTTTCTTATTTGGTATCAGCTAAAACTACGATGTTGTATCAACAGTTCACCTTTGGTTTTAGTTCAATTCCAGGCTTCCCCAAATTACAGTTCATTTTAAAAGTGCTTTCCCTTCTGAAGCATCTGGTTGACATGGCTGGGTTCAGTGCTTTCCGTGTGTGGCAGGAAGCTTCACTAACCTTTCATAAAGCTGCTAGCAGAGCTGAGTTGGAAAACACTGCGTACTTACTTGTTTTGGCATATGTTTGCAGTTGAAACTTGGAACAGGATAAATCCCTGAAGGTTGCACTAGCAACAAAAATGCCTGAGGAACAAGAAGGGAAAGTGAGGAGATAAAGTGACTGGCAGAGCAAGAGAGTTCTGAAAGCATGCATTAAAGATTAGGTGATATATATTTGCAAATGATTCTCATGAGTTCACCCATGTGGCAAATTCTGATGTACTGACTTGAATGTTCCCCATGAATGCATTTTTTAATCTAAAGTAAAATCTCAGACCAAAAAAAACTCTTTTATTTAGAGTGTGAGAAAGTTTCTCTTTGTTCTAAAATAAGACTCTTAGCCTCTCTCTTTACCTCCAAACCTCACAAAAATTAATTGGTAAAAGGCAGCTCAGGAGCTGCTAGGAAGTACTCTGGCTATATTTCAACAATGTGACAGTATTCAGATGTTGTAGTGGTTCTGCATTGTATTTCAACAGCTGAATCTGTTACTTACTATATATGAAGGGTTGACTTGTTATCATAATGTTTTCTTCTGTTGACATAACTAAATAAATCTTTGAGTATATATCTGTTTTTTCTAACTTACCTCCAGACTGCTTTTTTTCTGAACATAATGAGGCTAACTTCATGTAATAGAAGTGTTGTATCAAGTCATAAGGCGCATGTGTACCTCGCAGACCCACTATCATTACAGCACATACTTCTTTGTCTCCTTACATCTGCAACATGGTTTTATGTTTTTTGTTATTGGTATTCCACATCATAACATCATGTGATGTGTTGGGCATTAAAGAGTTAATGCTCCACTTCCATGGACTGCTGAATTTCTGGGTACCTGTCTCTCAGAAGAGAACTACATACCCCAGAGGACTTTGTGTACCTGTTTTCCACCCAGAGGGAAAGATAAAACTGCATGCAAGTCCTGAGACTTCCTCTTTTGCTGGTCACCTCAGCAGTGGAGATTTCCTAGCTGCCTTCAGCTTTAGCATAAGGCCTCCAGTTTTCAGACACTCTCTTTCATGTTATTCAATTTATTTTCTTCAATTTCAATTATATTATATTATACTATATTATTTTGCATTCAGAAATTTTATTTATCAGATTAGTTTTCCTAAGATCGTTGCTGCTGTTTTGTTTTTAGGCACATCTCCCTATCCTCACCCTTTTCCACCTTTCCCTTTCCAGGGGCATGGGTACGAATGTCCCCTGCCCTATTAGTCACAGAACTGGGCCAAACTGGCCTGTAAACTGTTGACAGTTTGGAACACTTTCTCTGCATTGAAATAAGTTCATTTTGGTAAGTTTACAGTTCTGGAGGATTTTATTTTCACTTTATTTTTAATTTTATCTCTGCTTTTATTTTTCAGCCCTTTCATTGATTGGTATATCTCCTGTTCTGTTTTCATCAATTTCGATATCTATAATGCTTTTTTCAGTTTTCTTATCTCCTTCTATTCTTTCCTTTTTAGAGCTAGTGCTTCTGTCTTCCCACCTTTTCCCAATTTTTTATAGATTTTATTCTCCATTTGCCACCCACATTTTCACTACCCCAACATATTTTTACCAGCACCAAATTAAAATCAATCACCCTTCCCAACAAATTATTGGGCTCATTGGCAGATGGAGGTGAGAGAATTCATGCTAGATTTCATTAGGTCTCCTGCAAATGGGAACTAACAAGAATGTTCCCATATTAAGGGCAAGGCAAATTCCAAAAAGGTGAAAAGGTCCAGACTAATAGCAAAAAATAATTTCCAGTTTTTAAACATTGTCCTCAGTAGGTTCCACATCAGTAGCTAGAGACAGACATAGTTTAAAACATTTTCAAAGCCTGTTCAGTAAGAAGACTGAAATGTTCAGCAGGCTGAGATAATTTCAGTTCTGGAAGGACTGAAAGAACCAATATTTTAATCTTTCACAAAACAATCTGTTCCAGATATTCCCCAGTTCATCAACAAGTTCCTAGGAGGGCATCTCTAGAAAGAAATACTGAAAGCTTTTCCATCATATTTCTGTTGAACAGGTGCACAGTAGGGTGGTTTTTACTCTGTAGATATACTTTGGATTGTTTATGAAAACTGTTTGTTACTATTCCATCTGATGGACAGTTTCTCAGTATGCCGTCATGAGTAGAGCATCTGCTTTCCCTAAAATGCTTCCTTTAATATGAATGGTTGTAAGAGTTATTTGTTACTACAATGTATGCATTCATGCTTATGAAAAGGTTTGCAAAGCATTACAGAATGCAAAATGGTGTTATTGTCTGCTCAAGGGCACTTTTATATTTTTGTACCCCATTCTATCATTCTTTTTCCTGATTATCCTTCCCTCTAAGTAAATTAGCATATGTGGCAGTCTTCCAAACCTCAAACTAAAACAGTGTAGATAAACTATTTTTGTTTTCTCTATCACCATGCTCCGATGAAGATTCTTCAGGACACATTCTTCTTACTTTGGTACAACAGGGCTTCGGTGTTGTAAGCTTACTGTTTTAAAGTGCAGATAGTGGCAAATAACCAATCAGTGGTAGAAACTGTGTTGCAAATGATGATCTTTGATATGGAGCCAAGAAAATAGCAGCATGCAAATGCTGCATTTATTGCACCTAGTGAGCTGAATGCTATGGAAGGGGGGAGGGAGACTGTTTAGACACACAACATTTTAACAACTGGTATCCTTCTAAAACTTCAACTAGATCAGAGAGCATTCATTTCCCAGAATCACAGAATGATTAAGCTTGGAGGGGAACTCTGTAGCTGATGAACTCACAGCACATCTCTGGTTCTGAAAAATGCTTAATAGCTGTGATGATACGGCCGAGAGACAAGCTCTAGAAGCATGTAAGGAAAAAGGGAATTTTCCAATTTCTGAATATACTTTGTCATAAAATAGTGAAACATTTTGGGATCTGATCATAATATAACATTGTCAAATAGTAATAGGACAAGGGGGAATGCTTTTAAATTTAAAGAGGGGAGATTTAGATTAGGTGTCAGAAAATTCTTTACCCAGAGGGCAGTGAGACACGGGCACATGCTGCCCAGAGAAGCTGTAGGTAATCCATCCCTGGAGGTGTTCAAGACCAGTTTGGATGGGGCCTCAAGCAACCTGGTCTGGTCTACTGTGTGGCATCACTACCTGTGGCTGGGGAAATGGAACAAGGTGATCTTTAAGATCCCTTTAAACCCAAGTCATTCTATTATCTTGAAAACATCTAGTCTTAACACTTTGCTCAAGCAAGATCAGCTGGAGCAGGTTGTCCAGGACAATGCTCTACTGAGCTCTAAATACTTCTAAGGCTGGGAATGCCACAGTCTCTTTAAAAAATATGTTCAAATTAAAAAAATAATAATAAAAAGTAAATCTGTTTTTTCATATAGGATTTCATATTTTAACAATCCTTGTCACTTGACACCAACCATAACAGTCTGGATCCCTCATCTTCTTTTCCTCCAGTCAGTTTTTAATATACCTTGAAAAGATCTCACTTGAGCCTCCTCTTCTGCAGGCTGAAGAGTCTCAGCAATCTGTCTCTGGAACATTAGAAAACTGCTTCAGTCCCATACTGCTTATGGTTGCCCTGTGATGGAATTTCTCCAGTATTTTCCATCCTTTTTTTTTTCTGTAGCTCTGGATCGCACTGGTCTGGATGCAAACTATTATAATTCTGAAAACATAAGTAATTTATTAGCTGCTAATTTCTAGTTCAACATTTTGTACTTTATGTTAAAACAATAATAATAATAATGTACTATAGATCAATGATTTAAAAACCTCCCAATTCAAATCTTATTACTACTCATTCAAGCTTATAAAGATATTTGTAATTAATAGCATCTTTTCAATAATTTTAGATAACCTTCAAACTACTAGAAGAACTACATACCACATTCAATGTACATACTGAATGATTTTTTTTGCCAGTGAACTTTTTGTTTGGTATCCTTTTTAAAATTGGATTTGAATTAGTCTTAGATCCAAAATTCTGCACTGACTTCCTGTAAGCAACAGGATGCATTATATACTGCAGTCTTATTAAGATGCTTTTTAAAGCAGACCCATTGTCCTTAAGAGACTATACCTGTAAAAGTAACCTCAGGCACAGCTGGAGAGCACTTTATAGAGCATGTGGTATCCTGTGCACCTTTACAGAGCCCCGTGACACAAGGCAGCTTAATATGCCATGAGGTACCCCTAGACAAACCACATGCATGCTGCCTGCGGGCTGTCTACAGGCTGTCAGTGCAAAAGGCAGGTGGATGTTTCAGGCAAAGTGCCACGCTCACATCTCCTCCTTCAGACTGAAACCACTGGTGGGATTACGTGCAGGCACAGGGCTTGCCAAAACCACAACTCACAGCAAGTTCAGAACAAAAATAACTACATTAGATGTGATACATTAGGGATCTTTTCAGATTCCATATAGGAAAATACTCTTAGTGCTCTCGCATGTAAAGAAGCAAAATAGAGTCTTGTCAGCCACCAAGATTTTATCATGGGTCTCATGATACCTGTAGATTTTTTTTAAAAGCCTCAGCTCCCTTTTATGAATGCTTATGCTTCCTTATTATTATTCTTATTATTTTTAATCTTATGTTTCTAATCCTTATAGTAACAGGAAAAAGCTTAGAAATACATGATTGAAGGTCGGTCTTAAAGCTTAAAAGTAGAGACAAAAGAAAAAAATAGCGGTAGGCTGTTTGCTGTTATTTTAACATCTCCAGCTAGTATGGCAGTTGATGTGTGCCTTTTGAACATTCAGGCTTGACGATATAGTAAACACTTTACCCTTTTTGTCACCACAGGATCCAATATACTTTCCAATTCAGAACTTGTACTAGGAAAAATGATAACTTAACCAAAAATACATCTATACTGTAGGACAGTGTTCTTCAGAAAGGGCTTGGCACACCCTGGGGTTTCACAGAGATATCTGCAGAGTGCTGAGGGGAAAAAAACCCCACAAAAAACATATATATATTCATATGTACATTTAATCTAGAAAAATAAGGACAAATTAAACCAAATAGTAAACATCTAGCAGCCACATTTGAGGTTTCTCTCTTCATAGTAAATACAAAGATACACATCATTAGGAAACACTTGTTCTTCCTACCGTTGTAAACTTGTCTGAAATGATTCACAGAAGCTGACATGGAAACAGACTAGAATGCATTATTTTGTCAGCAAATGTTGTTGGAAAGCACACTGAAAGCCTTGTTGCAGGTCTGAAAAAACAATGAATATTAGAACATATTATGCAATGTGAGAGTTTTGCTGCACAGTTGGCTGAAAGTACAGATGTTTCTAACATTTCTCAGTTTATGGTATTTGCTAGATTCTGTTTCAATATTGAATTGCATGTGGATCAAATGCTGTGTGAGCCACTAAAAGAAAAATGTACTGGAGAAAATATATTCTCCATGCTAAGTGACTTCTTTAATAAGAACAGTGTTTCGTAGAAACACTCTGTAAGTTTAACCGCTGATGGAGTAGCTTCTATGACTGGAATAAAGAAAGGATTCTGGGGAGGGCTTACAGAACTAGCACTGCATGTGTGCCATGGTTTCACCTTGAATAGATATAATTTTCCTTGTAGAGACTGATACTTTAACATGTTTTGGATTTTTGGTGAGAATGGTTTCGGTTTCTGCAGTGCTGCACAGAGCCAAGGACTTTCCTGCTCCTTCTTGCTGCCTTGCCAGCCAGGGGATGGAGAGGAGAAACTTTCAGATGGATGGCATTTGTCTTCCCCAAAAGCTACTACACACAACAAGCCCTGTTTTCTTGGAAATGGCTGAGTATATTCCTGCTGGTGGGAAGTAGCAAACGAGATCCTTGCTTTGCTTTGTTTGTATACATACTGCTGTTGTTTTACCTAGTAAACTGTCTTTGTCTCAATCCATGAGTTCTATTTTACTTTCCAATTCTCTCACCCATTCTACCTGGAGAGAGTAATTGAGTGGTTGTGTGGTGCTGGGCTGTCTGCCGGGATTAGACCAGAACGAAGTGAAATGCATTTACAGCATAATTCATGGGCAAGCTGTTGCCACAAAGAAATCAGAGTCAAGAGTGCATGAAATTCAACTGAATCTCATTGATATTATTAAATCTATGAAAATAAAACATTTAGATAGTATAATCTTTACAATATTTTGTAATGAGACAAGAAGAAACAACACAAATTGGTATCACAATTTTGCAGGTTACCTCCGCCATGAGGCTTGTAAGTGTTGTCAAAATTAGAGGACTTACACATTTTTCTTTTGCAGAACACAAGTATTCCAAATTTGCTGACCTCTAATCTGATGTCAGATCACTGTCAGTAGTTTGCTACGTAGCAGATACTAAAAAAATAAGAAGTAAACAGGCAATGCATTCTTCCAAGGTAAAAAGGTGATGTATCAATCGGTGAGAGATCATCTTCTTTCTAATGAAACTCATGCTATGGAGACATTTTTAAAATGGAGATTTGGAAATGTTTTCATAATTATGTGATTCAGTTGCATAAAACAATGTATGCCTCCTATAAAAATCACAGAATCACAGAACTGTAGGGATTAGAAGGGTCATTGAGTCCAGCCCCTGCCTTTTCATGGCAGTTCCCTAGGCCAGGTTGCACAGGGAGGTGTCGAGGTGGGTCTTGAATGTCTCCAAAGAAGGAGACTCCACCACCTCTCTGGGCAATCTGTTCCCTTACAGTGCTCTGTCACCCTTACTGTAAAAATCTTTGATATCAGTACCTTAAAAAAAAAAAAAAAAAGATGGGATTGAGATAATTACATTATTTTTTAGGACAGCAAATGAAATACTCCTATTTCCACCTACCTGTTTCTTTAAAATATTTTTTCCAGCTTAGATGGCCATTAAAACCAAGTATCAGTATAATCAGAGTTCAGATTGAGAGCTTCAAATTGCTGTACCACAATGTTCTGAACCAAGATTTTTAAAAGTAATGAAACATACATGTTCGATCACATTGTTCTCACTATTAATATTTTTAAGTGAAAGCTAAAGTGATCTTCATACTGCAAATTTCTTTTTTTTATTATTTCAAAAATATTGTTTATTTCACCTTTATGTCATGCTATAAAAGACAAGTGTCTTCCAACTCTTTACATGTAAGGAAAGTGAAGAAACATATCAGCCCTGAGAAACACTGCACAGCAGAAACTTTCAGTTTACAAACCTACTGAAAATGAAAGAGAATCAATATCAACAGGGAAAAACCAAAATTTTGGATTGTACATGGTTTAGCAGAGTGGAATTAACTTTCTTTTAGAAGCCCACTTGGTGGTTTTGCATTTGTGACTAATACATATTGATATAATATCACTATTTTGGCTGTTGCTGAGCAGTATTGCGCAGCATCAAGTTGTTATATTTCTCCTGCTGCTAACTTGAATGAGTAGGCTGTGGCAGGACAAGAAGCTTGGAGGAAACACAGCCTGGACAGTTGGTCCAGTGAACAAAGAGATGTCCCATCCGTATGACGTGCTCATCCATTAAAAAAAAAAAAAGAGAGAGAAAAAAAAAAAGGTGTCTTCCAGGGCAGCCATTGCTCAGAGATGGGCTGGGAACTGGTCTGCTTGTATGATGCAATAAGTGATAGTCTTTGCACCACATTTTTTTCCCCTTTATCTCTTTCTTTCACTTATTTAACTCTCTTTAACTCAACTGATGAGATTTTTCTCATTCTCTCTCACATCGCACTGTGATGAGGGACAGAAGGATGTTGTAACTTAACCTGGCAGGCAGCTGAACACCCCACAGCCATTCACTCTCTCTCTTCTTCAGTGGGTTGGGGGATGAAAATGAAAAGTGTAGGAACTTGTGAGTTAAGATAAGGACAATTTAATAAGGATAAGAAAATAAGCAAAAAACCAAGACAAGCAAACAAGTCAGTAACAAGCAACAAATAGAATAAACAAAGTAAGTGATACACAACACAATTGGTCACCATCTCCTATCTAACTGATGCTCGGCCAGTCCCTGAGCAATATCAGCCCTTCAGGGGCAACTCTCCCTAGTTTTGTTGTTCAGCATGACATCATAAAAATTAATGGAACATCTATTTGGCCAGTTGGGTCAGTTGTCCTCATCCTTGAGAACCTTGCTCTCAGGGCAGCACAAGAAGCTGAAAAGTCCTTAATTTTCTGTATGCACCACTTAGCAACAGTTAAAACATCAGTGTATTATCAAAATTACTCACCCTAAATACAGCACCATACCCTCTACTAGGAAGAAAATTATGTTAGCAAAAAGCAGGACAGAAAAGCTGTGTGGGTGCTTAGCTGCTGTCTGGTGTCAAGCCACCACAAAGATGGAAAGGGAGTATCACTGAAGACCTTCATAAGCTGGGTAAAACCTCAGGGAGACATCCCTCAGTAAAAGGTATCTGTCAGAGACAAAGTGTTTAAAATGCAGATGTTCACCTTTTGATCCAAACAGAAAAAGGTTTATTTTCCTTTAGAAACAGAACTTGAACAGAAGTGATATTAAAAACCATTGTAAACACTCATTTACTAACCTGAAGACAATACAAACCCTTTCTCACTTTGTCTCTGTTCTAAGCAGGAAAAAGATTTCATATTCGCTCAGAAATAAAACAGATCATGAACAGTAAGAAAATAACATACTCCTTTTGAAACACTGGACAAGCTCTGGAGGCAGTAGTTAAGAGCCAACTTTTGAGCAACTGGGAACAGAAACGGAGAAGAGAACTAAATGGATGAGAACTGTAATTTTCTATATGGCAACGGATTACTGTAATAATTTTAAGAACCTGTTTTCTTTTTTCTTTTTCCAATTGATATTTCATACAATGCACTACAAAATAAAACACTAAATTAACACCGGATTTCACCAGTTTAGCATCACTCACTTCAAGTTCTGTTTACACTAGCTGAGAAATGTATTTGGACTGACTGAATAACATAATTCTTCATCTAGTTAATAGCAGACTCTTGATTACTCTAGTTGGAGGAATCATGATCAGCACATATTATGGTCTTTTTTCTGGTTTTATTTCTCTGGAAGACAGAAATATTTTCAATTCACCTAATCACATTAAGATCAAGAATTACTTCTTGTTACAGGATATTTTATTTGCTAAATTCTAGATAAAAGCAGCATATATACATTGCTTGTATAGCCTTTAAAATAATAAGAGTGCAAAAAAAAATGTACAAGCACCCTTGATATAATAGAACATGATTAGAATACAGTTATAAAGAAAATACTTAAATTTAGTGGGTGTTATATCACTGGAGCTTCAAAATCTATGCAGATTCATAGAGTCTTTTTTTTCTTTTTCCCCTCTCACTGTTACTCACCTATGGATTAATTGCATTCTTCTGTACAGAGGCTATGAAAATAACTATAATTCCCAACTGAAAAATAAATACACATGTTCTATATTTTTTACTAAATGCCGTAGCAATTCAACAGAGTTAATGCAGAAACAGAAAATTACACTAAGATAAGCTTACATAATGTAATGAAGCATCATAATCCATACAGTTTATGTTACAAAGAATATATGGTGCTAGAATAAGGTATGCTTGAAACTATTGTGTTTTCAGCTAATTCTGCACTCCAGTTTCTTTGCATGGTGAAGCTATGCTTATAGCAAATAAATAGAAGCCCCAGTAATTTGTTCTGCTTTTCCTTATTTAAATAAATAAACAACAGGATAGAACAGTAATAAAGTTAGGAGAAATGAATGCTTGCTTAACTCATACCATACGTGTGAAAGTAACACAAAACACAACATTTTTCTATTTTTTTTTTCATCCAAGTGGCTTGTCACTTAAGTATGAATGGAATTCACCTCTTGCATAGTTATATCACACATTTCAATCTAGTGACAGATCAAATGTGCAGGGAAATATCTTTAGCCATGTGCAGCATGGAGTCCCTCTACTTTTGCAAAATTTAAGGCTTCAGTTGACATAAAAATTGTGTGTAAAACAAATATCTTTTTTCTAAAAGGAAATTCTGTTTGCATAAGTACAACTACCATGATACTTCATAGATCACCTTTTTATATTATTGTTTCTAAAACATGTAGTCTGTAAAAACATAAATAAATAAAATAAAGGAGTAGCTTTTAGTTTTCAGTTCAGTGTTTTATAAAGCACAAGAGGTTATTCAGTACTTTGGATATCAGAAACTGCACATGCTGCACTCTGTCTGGCAATAGTCAATGGCCTGATCATCCATTAGGATCTTGAAGTGCATCAATCTGCAGTCACCAGACAATTTCTTGAAAATTACCACACAAATTTAGACTCAACTGTGTGACTGTGGAGAAAATAAGTTTGTAAAAGGGAGCACATTCTTCACATAAAGTAACTTCATATCAGAGGATGAGAACTGTTAAGACACCAATCATTACATCAGTCTGAAAGTCATCTCAGCAAAAAGTGAAATAAAAGCTGAGGTCCAGGTTGAGATGTTAGAAGCTGAAGCTTAGCACAGTTATGATGGAGAAAAGAGAGACTTCAGAACTTGAGTAATATGAATCCAGAGGTTTAGATGTCCCTTCCATTCCCTGTTTAACTTGATCTGTCTTGGATAAGATTGAGCAGGTGCTGAATGTGTAAATGCCATATTCACTTTTGTTGGTCTTATTCCTCACAGCAATGAGAAACATATTGGCTTGACTGTTTCACTTACTAACCCCTTCTAAATGAAGTTTTCGATATGAAGGAAATTAAATTATGGGTTAACTTAGGCCATCTAATTCTAAATAACTATGAGAGAACAGATAGTACAAAACAAGCTGAACAAGTATCAAGTGACGCTGCAGGAAAAATTGCTGTATTACCTGGATAGCAATAATAATCTAATACAATCCATTAAGGCCCAATATAATTTCATGTCTTAAATCAGACTTGTAACCCAGCAGAATCCTACTGTGAACCACAGCATATGCATAAGAAACTAATCCATAAATGAAAAAGAGAAGCTCATTTTGATAAAATAAAGGGAGATATGAGGGGTATGAGAACTAGACCCTGTACCATTACTGAGGCTCAGCCATATCCAACCTGCAGGATTTTATTTGAAGAAAAAAACATAGGTGAATATATAACCAAATGGTACAGTAAGGTCAGATACATAGTGCACCTATTCACGTGACAATAAAATATGAAGCTGATAGAAAAAGAAAAATCCACAATGAAAATGTCAAGCAGTAGAAGGACAGAACATATCTTGAAATGCTAATGAAATGTCCAATGGCACAATATAGTAACTAAAACAGAGTAATAACATTCATTCTGATTATTTATTCAATGTAAAATGAGCTGACATATTTATAGTCTGACACTGGATTGGAGAGGGCAATGAGATTAGAGGTTAGAAACAGCCTGGATAAAGATAAAGCCTGGAACTAACACTTCTGTACCCAGGCAAAATGAGCAGAGCTCTAAGAAAGCTATAGATAAATCTAGAAAACAGAAGTATTAATTATTTCAGTAATTTGAAACACAGTTCACATCAGTCCTAAGATGATATTTCTTTCACGTAGGCTTACAGAAAGAGAGAGCAGAAGTATCTTTGTCTCATTCTTCTCAATTAGATGAACCATTTTAGTATCTCCTGTTTGGTATATATTCTCTAAAGTATTTTCAGACATACTGTTAGCCTAAAGGCCACAAGTTACAGGGGAACAATGTCTTCCCCCTTCCCCACTTCCCACCCCCAGCAATTATACAACAAGGATTAAATCATTAATTTAGAATGCTTAGTAGTCACTACTGTCACAGAAAACTACAGAATACTTCTCCAGAGTGCACAGGAAACAGTACACTTATGAGAAATGGACTTCACTTGAGGCAAAATCTTTTTATATAGAAATTTGTAGATAAATAGGGCTGAAACAGCTTTAATTAGGCCTATCACTCCTTTACAATTACTCATGAATAAAAATGAACTTCTTTTTGGTCTCCATGGCAACTTCTCCCTAAGAGACTTTTCAAAGAGTTTTTGCAGTTAGAATTTGTTGCCCAAAGATGTACAGAATGGAAATCCTCAACTTTTATGATCCAGTTCTCAGTACCAAGATCCATGATTCCTGGTTTTGGACAAATAATGATACAGTTTTATTCTTGTTTAATATTAAAAATATCTTCTATGTAAAAAAGAAAAACAACAAAAAAAAAAAAAAAAAAAAACAACAAAACAATAAAACACCCACAAAGGTTTACCCTACAAATAAACTTTAATTTGAGATAATAGCTAAATCTTCTCTGTATCTGGAGAGGCACTTGTAGATTGGAGTGCTTTCTTAAAGAAGAGTACCTGCTTTAAGTAGCATTTTCTTTTTTCTTATTTTTTTTTTAAACTCTCCAACCATCTGAGTTTCTAAGGTCTTAACCTGTGACAAGAGTCTTTTACTGATGATAATTCTTCACTCTAGAGTAGTAAAAACATATGTTCAATTCCCCATGTTTTAAAACTTTTTTTTTTTCCCTAGACATTTAGAAGAAATAATTAAGCTTGAGCAATAGAGAAAAGAGGGGTGAGAGGTACAGGAAACAATATTTGTACAGAATTCAGCTTTTCAGAACCTCAATGTGCAAATCAATGCCTTCCTATTTGGTCTCTTTTAAAGCTGCATTCCTAAGGTCTCCTGTCATGCTCCAAAACAGTCTTCTTTCATAGACTCAATTTACATACTCTTTCCATTAAATAGAAAAAATAATCAGTCTGTTGGAAAAAGAAAATGTGAGTGTTTCTAGACGCAAGAATATGTTTCATTTCCATTGTCTTGTCACTGGTAGTGATGGTGGAAAGAGGGATCGAGGTCCTTAAGAGGACAAAATCACTGATTGGTTGCAACCTGAGGTAAAAGGGAAGACATGTACAGCTACATATGATAACTTGCGCTATGCGTTAGTTAATGACCCAGCTATTTAATAGTTCGCTGGTGTTCATAAAAATGGCACAAAGGCTGAGTGGGAAAAGAAAGCTGATATGACACTGTTGGAATGTACTTTCCCATGGTAAAGCTGTAGACCACTCACAAAAGAATGCACTTCTATTAGAAAGTTAGAGAGGTGACAAATAAACAAAACAACCCTGTCCTTCAGAACTCTCCAATCAAATCCCTTAATCCTTGAATACACTGACATTTGAATACTGCAAAGCCAAAAATAAGCAAAAGTGATTAGTAATTACAAAAGAGCCCAAAGTGAACCACGTTGAAAAAGGTGCAATAGAAATGTTGCCACCTGCTTTCAGCAGAGATTTCAAAGTTGATTGCTTCTGCCAGAAGGTAAAGAGATCCAAAAGAGCTTCCTAGGTCTTTTGTTTGATTGTTTCAGAAAAAATATACTATATATCACAAGCACTTCCGCCTGTAATAGGCCTGGCATTAATTTTACTCATGCTTCTGTGACATCACATGATGTTCAGGGCAGCTGTCCAAATTTCAACTGTTATTTTAAAAGAATAGAATGTCAGCCTTCACTAATACTGTCATATGCCTTAAGCTTCTTTCTGGAACTCATAACATTTGACCCTTTGTATTACTGTAGATGTTTAGGAGTATTCCTTCCCTTTAATTTGATAACCTGGCCATTTAGTGATGTCACTTTTGAACATAAACACCCAAAACAATGTGATATTCTTTGGAGTAAGATGATGATTGAACTGTATTTAAAATTATGGGTTCGATGTTCTCAGGCCTACAGTATCTGCAACTCCTGCTGAAATTCAACAGTATAGCAGCTCAACATATCTGAAAATAAGACTTTTATAATATTTTTTTCCATTGCTTCTAAAGCCTCCTGAAATGTTTAAAAGAGTAATCTGTCCGAGCTTTTGAGCATTTTCTTCCATAACACACGTGTTCAGCTCTGTTATTGTTAGTAGCCTCATGAGCCTTTCTGTGCTGATAAAGGCTCATATAATGATCTGGGGGAAAACGAAGTATTTTTAATAAAGGATTACACTGAGCTTATAGATGGATATAAGAAAAAATATATTCAAATGGGAGTCTAGCATGCTCGACAATGCCCCTATAATTTACCCAGCTTTTAGAGATAAAATAAATGCTAGATGCATTTATGGTAAAGGCAAAGGAATTAGAAATTTACATTGAATTTCTTATTCTCTAAAGACTTCTTGTTTGACCTTGGGCAAATAACCTCAGTCCTCTGTGCCCCCAGCCTATTTTAACAGTTCTGTATGTTTAGGCTGTAAAATACTGAGAAGTAGGCAATATCTAAAATTGAATGCCCTCCTTTTAATTGTGCCCTTGGTCGCTATTGCAACACAAATGCTATAAACTCTCATACAGTCGGTGACAAAGGTAGAATTGAGAATAACATTTGTCTGAGAAACCAGTTTATGTACTATCAATTTAATGCTAGCAGCATATAATCACGGAGTCTTCCTATGAAGCAGAACTTTTGCACTTATTAGTAATCAGCCCCTTAAAATTGTTAGTACATCATGGTCAAGCTTAGTTTGTCTGCTTATGTTTTAAGTTCATTTCTTTCCCCTGAAATATTTGAGATGAAGACTACAAATACATCAGTCTAGCAATATTGCAGGTAATGTATTCAGTGACGAGATTAGCGTTTTCCAGTACAGTTTCCTTTGAAAAGGGATAAGTCAGTATGCTGTGAGCTCACCCATCACACTTCTCTGAATCTCTAAATCTCTCCACTCAGTAGGAACAGAATTGGCATATGTATGTCTCCAATTTGAAAATATTTTTGCATTTTCTTTGGTTTTGTGCTAGCTATAAACTTACATGGTCACAAATACTCTTTTCCATAATAGATGATTTGTGGCTGATAGCAGCATTTGGGCAGTTTTGGAGTTAAACTAATATATTGTACTGTTAGCTCTTTAGATTTGGTAACCTGAAGTTTCTTTAGAAAGAAATCTTAATGTTAAGTGGCTAAGTGGTTCAAGGGTTAGCAGGTTCTCTCCTTAAGAATACTAAATGTACCAATAATAAAGTAAATTAATAATAAAAGGAAAAGGAAAAAATTACTTACCTAAATGTCAGATGCCTCCCACAGTCTTTGTGTAGTAAAATATCACTCCTCCTATTTGGGCATTCTCCAGTCTTTAACATAAAGTCTCCAAAACTTCTCAGCAGAAGTTTTAACCACTTCTGGTTCAAACACTAACTTTCTAAACATATATCTCAGCAATATCACAAGGGCTTTGACTACATATAGCATTTATTGCTTTTTTTTCTTCTATTAATTTGAGGGACAGCACAGGGGTACAACGCTAAATATTCAACATCCAAGATTAATCCTCCTGAAAACCAGAACAAATTATATTAAAACTTAGTAAACATGTGCCAGCTATTGTTAATATCTCTCCTAGTGGCATTCACACACACGAAAAAAAAATACAGGAAAATTGTATGTACAACCTGTACATTGATTTTACCCAGGAAGCAAACTAGGGGGGTTGGACTAGATGATCACTAGAGGTCCCTTCTAACCCCTAGAATTCCATGATTTTGTGTAATTCTAGGTATCTTCTAAAGCAGATTGATTTACCGTTGGGATTTTTATCCATTTCTATTATTTCTGGCTATAAAACCACGTAAGAAAGAAAATAATTCCACAGTTTTTGAGAAGTGGAATCATTTTCAGGAAGGATAACTCAGGAGAGCCATTACTGAATCTGGTAGAGTATTATCATTTTATTATCCATTTTTGATGTTTTTTTCCCCCACCCTATTTATCAAACCATGTTTTCTGTTTCCTCATATTCTTCCAGTATTTGCTAAACTACTTCAGATGCTTTGGAAGGTGATAGAAAATAAGATAGAGAGTGAATCAGAAAATATTGTCCTTAAGAGCGATTGCTCAGAGTTACTTACCAATTTATTTTGAAGGTGGTTTTTTATTTTTTTTTTTAGTTTCAAAAATGTTGCTTTGTTGGGTCATTCCAAGGATCCACTTTGCCTGCTGTCCCATTTTCAGTGGTTACTGACTGGAGTGATAAGTGCAGCACATTACAAAATGTACATAGCAGTCCCTGTCATGAATATTCTCAGGTTTCAGTGATTTGAGGCTTAGATTTTTGATTGAAATATGTGAATATATCTTGAGGCTTCAAATCTGAAAGTAAATAAATATTATAAGTACTAGGAGTCTTTTAAATAGATAAATACAAAATCCACTTAATCTTTTGTTGTTGTTGTTGTTGTTAACTGTGGCATGAATATGACACTTGTACTATTTGCTTCTACACCTCTAGAAGAAAAGAACAATAAATAAAATAGGCTTCTTCAAAGACTTTTTCTGTTGTTGCTGGAGTGAGGGAGAAATTATTATACTAAGGTTAAATACCACACCACTCAATTCCTCCCCCTCCTCAAAGGAAGAAGAGGAGAAAATATGATGAAACCAATGCAACTACATACTGACACTAATTTTCAATGGACTCCAATGTAACTAATATACAATTTTCCTCCAGAAATATTTATTCTTTATGCTATGCACATTACCATATGAGATGATGGCATACTATGTAATCAAAAAGCTTGAAATTTTCCATATTATTTTGTCTCTTTTAATTAAAATTGCTATGGATATTGAAGTGCATATAGAAAATTCAATGTCTTACAGAAGCAAAATGAGAGTCAATTATATACTATCGGGTTGTCTAGTTGGAAAGCAGGTTTACAGAAAGTGACCCTGGTGACAACAAGCTGCATATGAGCCAGTAGCATGTCCTTTCTCCAAAGAACCCTCTAATGGTATCCTGAGCTGCACTAGGAGTTGTTGATCTGTTCCCATCTAGTCAGCAATGGTAAGGTATTTCTGGAGCAAAGGGTTCAGTTCTGGGCTCTCCAGAACAAGAGAGACTGGAACATACTGGAGAGAGTTTGATAAAAATCCACAAAAACAATTAAGGGACTGGAGCATTTCTCTTGTGAAGAAAGGCTGGGAGAGCTGGAATTTTTCATCCTGTAGAAGAGGAGGCTCAGGGGGAATCTTGATAATGTATACAAATACCTGAAGAGAGGATGTAAAGGAGATAGAGCAAGGATGAAAAGCACTGGGCACACATTGGAACGCAGGAGATTCCATTTGGACATCAGAAAGCACTTTTTCAATTTGGAGGTGACTGAGCACTAATATAGGTGTTTCAGGTATGATGCAGAGTCTATCTCCTTGAAGATCTTCGAAAGCTGCCTGGACATGGCCATTAGTAGCCACGCCTTCACTAGATATCTCCATATAATTATCTACAACCTAGATAGGTGAACCATCATCCTCAGAGTAGCTCGTCCTACAGTAGGTAACGTCTTGTTGGTTCCATGTATAAAAGAAAGAAAAAGAATATTTTTTTCATGTAAAGAGTAATAAGCAGGAAAAAAATGTCAGAAGGAAAATATACAAATTTATAACCCCTGAATGAAATTAATGGAAAAAATCATACAGCTAGAAGGAAGGATGCCTCCATGAACCTTCAGTTTTGAGAGTAATAAATTAGAAAAGGGGAAAAAAAAAGTTGGTAAACGACCTGTGAATCTTTTGCTATAGATTTGTAACGCATTTAGAGAAACATGGGAGAATAGAAAGATAACACCCAGGGTGGCTAGACAGAAGTGAAGAATGCAAGAATGAGAGTCCAGCAAACAGTCTGAATTTGAACAGTTATTCTACCATATGCCCTAGAGATCACTTTCAATCCATAAGAAGAGTTTATAGAAGACTGAAAAAGTAAGAGCTGCCAGTGAATTTGATGCTGTTGCATGATTCAATGTTAAATTAAAAACAAACAAACAAAGAAAAAAAAAGCAGAAGTTACAGAAGGTACAAGATTCCTGAGAGAAATTAATTTTTCCAGTCTGGTGAAGATTACAAAGCAAATTAAATAGAATAAGCTACAGCAATATAAAACTAAAATTATATCACTGCAGAAAAAAAATAGATTTTTTTTCCTCATTTGTATATGAGATTGCTGGGGGCTATACATCTTTAGGCATGGCATTTGGCATTTAATTGTTTTCCAACAAATAAATTGGAGATTTAATTTTTTATTGATTTATTTTCTCTCATTGTCACATGCTACTTGTATACTAAAGAAATGTATGAAAAGAGAGCAGAGAAAATATGTTAGTATAGTGTTGACACACAGCAGCTCTGGAAGCAACTGCTTCAGGATATGCTTTAAGCAACTTTTGTATGTTAAATAACCATATGAGGAGAAAAGTAATTTTCCCAGACTGATAGGTTTTTTTTTGAATCTCAATTACAGTTGCTTCATGGACTGACTTGTAAACCAGACATCAGGTAAATGAGAGACATCAGATTTTCAGGAGCAGATGAATTGCTTTTCAGTCTTAGGGAAAAATAGGCTACAGGATGCTGAGGCTTACAATATACAAAACAGTATGTATGTTATTTCAAATAAGTAAAATACATGATAATGCATGTCTGATCACAAGAATACAGTGAATAAGGAAATTGACTTGATTTGTGTCCTGGATAGAAAACATAGGAAAATGTTGACAAGACAGTAAATTTCAATTTACTTAAACTAAAATAGATTTTAACTTAGATCCATGAGAAGTTTGAAACATGTATGATAAACGTAACAAAAAACCCCAAAAAAGGAAAGCAAATAATTTTCCAACAGGAAGAAGGATAAAACCACATTAGCACCATTACCACAGCAGTGCTAATGGTTTATCAAAATAATACAGTCCAATCCACTTAAGTAGGACAGCTCCATATATAGATTGTCTCTATTTTACCTATATTTTATCTATATATAGATTGACCTATTTTAGATCAATAAGTTTAAAATAGAATCTACTTCCCCCCCCCAAAACAAACAAACAAAAACAACAACAAGGAAAATCACCAAAATCTATTCACTGAAAGCTTGCATTTAGAATTTTATATTCTGTTCCTGAGAATGTGTTCTCATCTGATTTTGATTTCAACTAAGGTGAGATATATGGATTCATGTTTCTTTAAATCTCAGCTGATTATATTAATTATATTAATACATTTGAATATATTTATGTTAGGAGTGTCCACAATGGAAAAAAAGAAAACAAACTAACCCTAAATCCCTACTTTCTTTAATTAAACAGGTTAGTCTTGTTTCTGATTTCATTTTCTAGTACATATAAATAACTTGGAGTCCCTCAATAAAGCATCTAAGCTGATTAAGCCAGTTAAATAAATCAAGTATATTCCAAGTTAAAAATAAGCAATTTTTTGGTAGTATTTTTCCTCTGAAGTATCTACATAAATCTGCAGACTACTTTATGCATATAAATTATTCTAGCACTCATTAAAATGCATCATTTCAAGAATGAACAGCTAGCAAACAGCATATGGCTGTAAGGAGAATTATCATATTTCTTATTCTGTTAACAAATAAAATAATTTTATGATTTAGTCTCTGAGCAAACACAGTCAGAGTGAACCTGGTATCACCTACATGCTTCCCATGGTCTATTCAGTCTTGCCTACAGCTAGTACAAGTGCAGAACCTTCTGTTCTGACTGTCTTCTGGGCATACAAAACAGCAGAGCAATTACTGAAAAGCCATGATAATAGGTAGGTCTCTCCAAAAGTAATGCCTCCTATTCACTTCTAGGGAAACTACAATAAATACAAAGAGCAAAGTAACATTACTTGATAGAACAAATCCTCACCTATAAAACACTATTTCCTAACATAGTCATCACCATAAACTACACATTTTCATTAGTGATGAACAACAGTCTGCATGCTGAACTTGTAAAAAATCTGCACCTATGGAGGGGGTCTTGCTTATTGCCACTTCTGACGTGCACCACCCATCACCTCTCTGTGCTCACAGCCACTGTCTCTGGAAATGTTCAGCAAGCATCAGTGAATGTCAATGAGTATGATTTTTTATACATGGAATAATTCAGAGACACACCTTTGCTTCACACATACTTCCATGTCAGACACCATTTTGTCAAACTGCCCCTCTGCTGCCATCTGTCATGCAGCAACAAAATGAAATGGAACATTGGTGGGAAGGTTCAGTCATTACTGTCATACTACCAACATCCATCTCTAACATTGTGGGCCAACATAATAAAATAGGAGGCAGTAATTTTGGAACATTCCACATATATATTCAAGGAGATATTAAGTAAGCAGATACCTCTATGACTATGGAAATGGATCCAGAGTAATAACGAATACAACTACTTGCAACATGCCTGATAACCTTATCTGAACCACAAAGCTTTTAATACCATTCTACTCCACAAATTTTCACTGGTAGAACAGTGACTAAACAGAAGTTCAGAATAGCTATTGACTATCAGTACTACTTTCTGTAATATGGTTGTCCTAGCAGAATCTTATTTCTCTCTCAAAGTACTAATTTATCAAATCTCTGAAGAGCTTGCAAAATCTGACTCAATCACTTCCTTATTACAGATGCAGAGTACACTGGAAATCATGGTTACAAACACAAGTTATCAGAAAGTGTTTCATCCAGATAGATCTGGTCATAAAAAAAGAGAATGGTAGTGTAGGTGATAAACCACATTCTCATGTAAACAGGATAATTTGCACATTGCATCTAGACTGCTCAATTAACCTGAACCTTAGGAGACAGTATTTTCTCTTAGAAGAAAACCCCAGACAGATACAGCCAAGAGTATCCCAGGCTACATTAGGAAGAATGTGTACAGCAGATCTAGAAAAGCATTCCTTCCCCTCTTAAGCACTTTTAAATCCAATTTTAAGTACTGTGTATCAGTTTGGATTCCCTAGTAAGATGACAGATAGAATCAGATTGGAATGAGTCCAGTAAGAACCACTAAGATGATAATTCCTGAGAATCTGGAACATGGAGTGGTAAAGAGATCTGGATTAGTTCAGAATTACGAAGAGAAGCCTTGGGAAACATAATCTTGTTCTGTCTCCTCTCCACAGAGTCTTACAAGGAAGCTAAAGAAAATATCTTCTCAGAGGTAGACAAGAGCAGAAAGAAAGAGAATGGATACTGGTTGCAAGAGAGATGAGCTGAATTTTCAATTCTACATTTTTTCCAAAATGATGGAGATCAAATGCTGGAATAGATACCCAGAGAGCTTGGATATTACTAATGCTACAGATATTCAAAACTTGACTAGATGTGGCCTGAGCACTAGATATCCTTTGATCAAATTATTTTGGGCTATTCTTATGGTAACACATTACTTTCACTTTGATCCAGCCTTCAGGAAGATAGCATCTGCAATGGGATCTGCATTTCAATTTCTTCCTTCTACAGCAACATAAAGAATGCTCTAATCCTGAGGCAGAAAAATAATTCCTCAAATATTCTTTTTACAACTGTTTCAGTATAGTTTCAAAAGAAAAATATATAATACATCCCCACAGAAAATGCCTGATTTTACTAGATTCTGAACTTGTACAGCCCTTTCATTTTTAAAGATATTCTGAGTCATGTTAGATGTGATTTAGAACCTCAGTTTACCTAGGAAATTGAATGTCAGTGTAAGGAATAATTAGCAAATATTTGATCCCTCTTGCAGTTTCACATGCAATGAGTAAATAAAATCACTGGTTCTAGTTAAAATCCACTCAATAGAGTGAAAAAAAAGAAAAAAAATTTTTGAGCCATCTGTTCTTTGGGAATCCCACAAATTAAATCCAATAGATAAAAAAATTACATATGCTTAACTGCCCATCCAGAAGTATATCTCAGAAAGAAAACCACACAGGAAAGTACAGATATTGACGTATTCGAGAAGAGCCACTTCAGAGTTTTACTAATTATAAACTACACAAAAATTATCTTTTAAAAACAAAGTTATAGATGCTTTTACCTGTAGATACAAATTTAGATGAAACTTACCTATTTGAATTATTACAGAAAGGGGCCATTTCTTCTCTGTAAGGTAAATTGAAGATTGCTAGCTTAGCTAATGCATTTTCAAGGTTAATTCATTGGTGCTATAATGCTCCATGAAGAGAAAGACCTTTATGTTTCCAAAAATCACTAAAGCAGCATTTGTTACCTCCCTCACTTTTCCAATTCATGCTGTATAGTCATATGATTACTAAAGTCCAGGATGCAACCTAGAGAGAAATGCAACAGTCTGCACTACAAAGAAATTCTTCCCTAATCAGAACAGATGTCACCCCAGACACAACAGCAGAGCTATGGTGTTGTACTGTGTGTGGCTTAATGTACTTTAGAACTGCCTGAGAAAATTGTGGTTAATTTGCTAATAAACCAAACCAACTTACCAAACTGTCTGAATTTTTACAGTATTCAGAAAAAAAAGATGTTTAATAAATATTGTCAAAATATATTTGAGCAATCACCTTTCTTGAGAAGCATTTTTTTCCCTAAAGTGACAGAAAATGGTGCTGTTATCACAACAAAACAAAACTATTTAAGCTTCAAATAAAAAAGGACAAATCGAATCAATTCAGACAAATAAAACCATTTTAGATAAGCATTTTTCCCTACTTAGTAGGTGAGCTGTTTTTTTTTTTTTTTTGTCATCTTACATATTTACACAGGAAAGAAAAACATTCCTATTTCAAGATGAGGAAGTTTTATACTAGCTCCAAAAGTACAGTCTCCTATTTTATTATGTTGGTCCACGACATCAGAGGCAGATGTTAGTAGTATGGCCATAAAGGCTGAACCTTTCCACCAATATTTTGTTACATTTTGTTGCTGTGTGACGGATGGCAGCAGAGGGGCAGTCTGACAGAATGGTATCTGACATGGAAGTACATATGGAGCAAAGGTGTGTCATTGAATTCCTCCATGCTGAAAAAGCGTATCCACTGACATTCATGGATGCTTGCTAAACATTTCTGGGCACCAAACAGTGGCTGTAGACACAGTGGGATGATGGGTGGTGCATTTCAGCAGTACTTGAAAGGGACCTGCAGGAAAGCTGAGGAGGGACTTTTATATAAGGGCACATAGCAAGGAATCTTGAAGTAGATTTAGACTGGATATTAGGAAGAAGTTCTTTACTGCTTGAGCAGAACAGGTTGCCCAACAAGATTTAGGTGGCCAGTTGGACTGGATGACCTAGTAGGTCATTTCCAACCTTGGTGATTCTATGATTCTATAAAAGACTGTACATGCCTCTCTCTGGAAGCACTCAAGGCCAGGCTGGATGGGGCTTTGAGCAGCCTGGTCTAACAGGAGGTGTCCCTGCCTATAGCAGGAAGACTGGAACTAGATGATGGTATTAAAGCTCCCTTTCAACTCAAACCATTCTATGATTCTATGAGTCTTGTGCTGAGTGAACTTAGAATAAAAATGGTAAGTAGAAAACTGCAGTTTCAGGTAATAGCAAAGGCATGGAAAGCAACAGTACAGGTTGAAAACCCTCAGCTAGATACATTCTTCTTTGGCCAGTTGTCTGTCATTAAAGGAAAGGTAGCTGTTTGGTGAGATCACAAAGATTTTAATTTTTATATTAATACTGATGTATTGTTAGATTTTCCATCCCTCTCCTTGAAGCTCAGTCAATTTGCAGGTAAGATCAGAAAAGCAATAGTTTAAATTAGGAATTACTGGCAAACCTGCCAAAAACTGTTGATTTCCTCTAGCCACTTTACCATACTCTGAAATTCAGAGTATTCAATATCTGATCCACAGATATTGCAGATAAAATACTCCAGACTGCAAATATTTAAACTCATTAATCATTTGAATCCAATTGTTTGAGTATGACTATATGTATATCATGTGGCTTTCTTTTCTTTCCTTAAACTGAGAAAGCCCATAAAAGAGGCAATGAATATGCAAAAGGGTCATTTCCAACTGACAACTGAAGAAAAATAAACAAATGTTAAGGAGAATGACACAGAACAAGAACAATAAATAAATAAATAAATAAAATAAAATAAAAAAATCAGTCTTTCATTTCACACTATCAACTAAGCAAAGCAATATAAAAATGATGGTGTGCTCCCTCCATTCAAATTTTCTACTGTGAAACAAAATATCAGTAGGTTTTGCGTAACAGTTAAAGAAAATACCTTGAGGCATAGAGAAGTCCGTAAAAATAAATAAATAAATAGATAAATAATTTTAAGTCAAGCACCATGAATTCTTGACAGTAGATGTTCACTCTAACTGCTAAATGCAAGTGTATTACAGTGAAAATATTACTAAATGAAAAAGGGAATATAGACATCTATTTTAATTTATTTGCATATAATTTTAATCAACTCATTTTTCATCAGATGAAGAAGGTCCTGTTCAGGATTTTAAAGCCTAGTATATCCTTGAAATCAGTAACTGAGTCATCGGAAAACCTGAATTCAGATGGAATCAATAGATCTCTAAAGTTGTTGGTTAATTTTACAGGCCTAATACACAGCTGAAAACTTAATGAGAACTTCCTGAAATCTAAAGCTCAACTGCAATCGTGAAACACAAGATTATATCTGAAAGTTTCTCCAAAGTTACAGTTAAGAATTTTATCTTCTAAATTTCTAACAAGTAAAATTCTAAGTCCGGTTTGTCTTTCAGAAAGATCAAGAGAAACAAATGAAAACCATATGAATTTTAATTGAGACAAATTTCACTGTAAATTTATGGAGACAAACAGACCTTGAAGGATTTACACTTTATACAGCATCTAATAATAAAATTTACTTCATAACTTATGGAGATAAAAATTGAAAACTTCAAACTGGTTTTTAATATGAATTGTTTATGTAACATCTGTGCTAAAGTAATTCATTGCAATACTGTTTTTTTTCCCCATTATTATTCATTTTCTCAGAGATCTAGATGTAAGAAAGTGTCAAAACCAAGAGAGTGCATGCATCCTGTTGTCATCTTCTCCAGCCTCATATGCTGTTTACAATTTGCAGTCGTGCTAGAAGCGTGAAGGACCTCTGGCAGATTTCTCAGGCAAAATGAAAAACTCCTTGTACCTACATATGGCAGGCAATACAGAAGCATCTGTATGGCCTTTCTCTATGGATCAACTTAGTGTCCCCTTATGCTGAGGAAAAGTCTGTTCCTGTAAGACAGAAGAACATAGCTTCTAGCAGTTGCCAAACATTTCCCTGATATTTGAGCCCATTTATCAACAGTTAAAAAAACAGAAACCTGAAGAAGATATTAACTAAAGTTAACACAGAGAGAGGAAAATCTGTGAAATGCATAGAATCACAGAATGCCTTAGGCAGAAAGAGATCTTAAAGGTCATCCAGTTTTATCCCCTTACCATGGGCAGGGCTGTCTCTCACCAGCTCTGGCTGCGCAGTGCCCCCATCCAACCTAACCTTGAAAGTCTCCAGGGATGGAGCATGCACAGCTTCTGGGCCTTACCTCCTTATGAGTAAAGAATTATATCCTAACACCTAATCTGAATCTCCCCATTCTTTAAAACCACTCCCCCTCATCCTATCACTAACAGATCACCTTATAAGTCCCAATGATTAGAAGATCACAATAAGGTGATCTTGAGCAGTTTCAGACTGCTGCCTTATTAACATGGATCAAATACACTTCTAGAAACCAACGTGAAAGAGGCCAGAGACTGCTAAAGCAAAACTTGGGCCTGTTGAAGACTGAGCATCAAGACAGTAGCAAGCAATGCACTGACACATAAGACGTGAACTTGAACCCTCAAGGAGAAAGGCACAGAAAGCTTATAAGGTCATTGCTACATGATTGTTGTAAACTATGAGAAGCTGAATACCACTGAAGCAAGACAGAAAGGTTACAAACAACTGGTCCAAGGCTAGAAATGAAAAAGTAATAGCTCAAAGGCTAATCTGGCACAGGACAGAAGGTTACTACTGTAAAACAAAAGCAGGTCTCTATAGAAAAGGAAAGAGAAGTGTTAATGAAATAAATGTAAAGCCTGAACAAAACTAAATAGACAGGCTGATCCAGATTTTTATGAAGATCTTGTTTATTGATGGAATAACATAATTTTACTTAAAACTGATGTACATGATACCAGAATCAAGCCCACAGGGCACACAGGTATCACACCCTGAAGGAGTTGATAAATTAAAAAATATGCAGGTCTTGTCTCAATGGAGACAAAAATGAGATTTTTTTACTAAGGGAGAGCATTATATTTTTTCCAGTAACCTCATATATCACAGAATGACTAGTAGGGATTGGAAGGGACCTCTGGAGATTATCTAGTCCAACCCCCCTGCCAAAGCAGGCTCCCTAGACCAGGTTGCACAGGTAGTAATCCATGTGGGTCTTGAACATCTCCAGAGAAGGAAACTCCACAACCTCTCTGGGCAGCCTGTGCCAGTGCTCCGTCACCCTTATAGTGAAGGGGTTCCCATGCGCATTTGTGCAGAATTTCCTATGCAGCAGTTCATGGCCATTTCCCCTCATCCTCATGGTTACATGCACTGCAGAGAAAGGTCCAGCTTCATCCCTTAGAATCATATAATCACAAGGTTGAAAAGGATCTACAAGAACATCTAGTCCAACCATCCACCCATTAACATTGCTACCCCAAGCTACTAAACCATATCCCATAGCTCCTCATCCAGACACCTCTTGAACACTGCCAGAGATGGTGACTCCACCACCTCCCTGGGCAGACCATTTCAGTGCCTGACCACATAATTAGAGAAAAGGTTTTTCTTTATGTCAAATCTAAACCTCCTCTGGTACAACTTGTGACCATTTCCTTGGGTCCTGTTTGTTGCCTGGGAGAAGTGGACAGACCCCCTCCTCATCACAACCTCCCTTCAGGAAGCTGTAGAGTGCAATGATGTTCCCCTTGAGCCTCCTCTTCTCCAGACTAAACAATCCCAGCTCCCTCAGCCACTCCTCGTAAGACTTGTGCTCCAGATCCCTCACTAGTTTTGTTGCCTTGGGAGCTGCGTTTACGGATTGCGGGCTTTGAGTTTGTTTGAGCTATGCTGTAGCTACGCACCCCAGGATTCCATTGGCCTACTTGGCCATCAGGGCACACTGCTAGCTCATGGCCAACCTGTCATCCACCAGGACACCCAGGTCCCCCTCCAGCAGGTCATCTCCCAGACTGTACCAGTGCACGCAGTTATTCCTCCCTAGGTGCAAGACTACACTTGCTCTTGTTAAATCTCATCTAGTTCTTTTCTGCCCAACTCTCCAGCCTGTCCAGGTCTTGCTAAATGGCAGCACAGCCTTCTGGCATTTCAGCCATTCCTGCCAGCTCTGTAACATCAGCAAACTTGCTGAGGGTGGATTCTATTTCCTCATCAAGGTCATTGATGAAGATACTGAACAGGACCAGACCCAGCATCAACCCCTGAGGAACATCACTAAGCACGAGCCTCCAACTGGAGTCTGCACCACTGATCACAATCCTCTGAACTCTGCCAGTCATCCAGTTCTTGAATCACCTCACTGTCCACTCATCTATTCTACACTTCCTCAACTTTGTTATAAGGATGCTTTGGTGGACAGTGTTGAATGCCTTGCAGAAATCAAGGTAGACTACATCCACTGCTCTCCCCCATCCACCCAGACAGACATCATAGAAGGCCACCAGGTTGGCTGAGCATGGCCTCCTCCTGGTGAACCCATGCTGACTACTCCTGATAACTCTCTTCTCTTCCAATTGCCTGAAGACAGCCTCCAGAACAAACTTGCTCTCAAAGAGATCCTTGAATTACAGCATCTCCAACCAAAGACAAAAATCAAATAACTTTGGGGAGTTACATAAATTTTGAGAATTAAAAAACAAAATATGGATAATTGGCAATAGATTTTGTGATATACACAGCCAACAGTTAGTTATATATAAAAGAATGAAAAGTATTTTCATAGTTTGCTCTAAGCAAAATTTTAATCCCTTTCTCCATCTAGAATCCACAGTAAAATATAGAAAAGCTCCAGTAATGAAAAGAACCATGACATTACATTTTTATTATTATTTTTTTTTCTGCACTTAAATTGAACTAACCTTTGAGTCATTAGGAGTTGTCAGCGTTTTACGGGCTGGTTCAGCCTGGTTCCGTGACGATTGGTGCGGGGGACCCACAGACCCACGCCCCAGGAAAGGGGAAGGGGGAAAGGGAAAAGGGAGACGGGCCTAGGAACAAAACAGTGGCGACGATCTGAGGAGGAAAGCTAATTTACTAAATAGATATCGGAAAGCAAAATAACACAATATAATACAATATAATTGGAATTAAAGCTAATAAATCAAATAAAATGAGCAAGAGAGAGTGTTTGATAAACCGAAGGCATTACGCTAACGCTGAAGGCGGACGGCAGCGAGCACCCACTGCTGAGTCGATCCCAAAGGAAAGAGAGTGTCCCGTGACCACAGACAGTTTTTATTGTTCCCCCTGAGCGTAAACACAAAGCATCGCAAAGTCCTCTGGGGAATGTAGTTCTCTTCTGAGACAGGTACACCTAGAACTATCGATGGTCCACGGAGCTGGAGCATTAACTCTTTAACTCCCAATACACCACATGATGTTATTATGTGGAATATCAATAATACAACAAAAATCATAAAACCATAACAGGAGTATTATAATATTCATGACAGCCGTAGCTGGCCAAGTAAGTAGGATTCTGAATATGTATGAACACTTAGCCAGAACATATCTTTTATCAGAAAACCTGGAATTTATTGTTTCCTAGAGTTTTTGATACATTGTAAGGCATAGAGAGACTGTCAACATTTTCTGCATCAGCTAAACTGGAAGTGATCTTTTAAACTGAGGCAAACACAAGGTATTGCATCTTAGTTTAATCATCTTTTATCAATAGCTGTACTGAGTCACACAGAAACATCCATACAGTCATCAATAGTTATTCTTTAAATATAAGAGACTGTTGTAGAAAGAGGTACAAAAGAACAGGTTGTGCAGAGTCAGCTCTGTATTAAGCTAGCACACACTGAATACCTTTACAATAGTAAAAACAAGCCCACATCATTGCTATGTATGCTGCACCAGTTAGGCTGACAAAACCCAAGCAATGATTTCACAGCTTGACGAACATGACAGGGGGATGGGACAGTGGCTGCTCCCTTTGCTGTATCTTGACTTGCTCTTCAATTCTGCCTCTTTTGACTTCTATCAGATAGTCCAACCTACATAATATCTTCCATGACAATAAATTCTCCCACACCCTTGCTGACAACAGTGAGCGATAGTATGGGCAGTGGACACGGTAATGAAACCATGGGAAGCAGTCACTGGCATGGAGCTAGTGGGACAGGATATGCTATCTCCCTGGCCAATCCACATCCCTTACTTCCCAGTGAGTCAGACTGGAGTGGGCTGAAGCAGATGACAACAAGCAGCCACAACCACCCAATACTGCTGCAGCCCCTGTGCACACATGTCCATAGCCTACCTGAGAGGTCAAGTCAGCAGGAGATCAAGATCTGCAAAAATTGAACACAGGCATAACTACAGCATAGCTCAAGCAAACTCAAAGCCTAAAATCCATACACACACCTCCCAAGGCATTGTGTTGAAGCTCCAGATGAGGCTTCTCAAAATTCCTTTACCTTTTAGCTCACTTTTTTTTTGTTTGTTTGTTTTGTTATCCAAGATAACACAGGATCATATGACAACTGGCCTTGAACACAGGCAACCTAAACCATAGGAGGAGTATGAAGTGGCTACAGATAGCTGAAAGAGTTAGAACTGATTGGTTCAGAGAACAGAAGGTGCCAGGGAGACATTATAGCACCCTTCCAGTTGTTAATGGGGGATCTACAAGTAAGATAGTAGCTCTCCATCATGTGAGAGTAGTAGTAGATCAAGGAGTAATGCTTTTAAACTAAAAAAAAAAAAAAAAAAAAAGAGTAGGTTTAGATTAGATAAAGGAAAGAAAATTTTCACTATAAACATGGTGAGGCACTGGTGGATTCCCCATCTCTAAAAGCATTCAAGACCAGGCTGGATGGGGCTTTGAGCAACCTGGTCTAGTGGGAAGTGATAAAGATCTTTTCCAACATAAACCACTCTGTGATTCTATGAAAAATGTCTGAAAAGAGTGAAGACTTTGCAACAGAATTACAAATATTAGAGGTGTACATAGTATGAGATAAAAATAAATCATAAAAACAACATTGATATGTTTTTGTGAATTATGAAATGGCTTTGCAAATTCTGAGTTAATTTTAAAACATGTAAAACAGATCAGGACATTATTTTGCCAGTGCTGACTTGAACAAAGCTTCCTCAATTCCCAGAATCCAATATAGTTATGCATATTTATGCTAGAACTTGATTATTATCAGAACTACATTATATTGCTCATCTAAATTTCCCCAGAATATACACTTCCACCATGTGAAAAAAAAAAGTGTTAGACACTTCATGCTATGAAGCATCTCTTTATTCTTCCACATAGCATCCGTATAATGATGGGTTTCCAGCACACAAGGTTATTCTAGCAGTTAGCAACTGAAAAAGTATTAAAGTATCCTAGCTAGACTATTACTATTATTGTACAAAGCAGGATGTGGAGTCAGGATCCAGAATGGGACAGATTCATGAGCCCCCTCCAGTTGCTTTCCACTGCTTTGGTAATGGAAAGCAGCCTTAAACCCACTTTATCTGAACATTTAATCCAAGTCTATGGTTATTTTGCACTGTCTGTCAAGTACAAAGCAGCTGGAGCCTACTAACAAATATGGCTTTCTATTTATGTATTCTAGTGGTGAGGGATTAATTTTCAGACCATATGCAATTGCTTACTGGTGAGAAAGGTTTTTATACTTTCCACATAGATATTATGCAATATAACATTTTAAGAGGGTATAATACTACAAGCTGTGCGTGATTCAAATCAGACACACACAGCGGTATAGAGTCAAACACTTTCCTTTTCTAATTTGAAATTGTTTTCACATACAATAAATAATACTTTATCCTTGAAGGGTTTTCTTTCATTTGTGGAAAGACCAGATGGGTCTCACAGGCCATTCACAGTTAAGAGAAAAACAGTATTAAAATAATAATAATAATAATCCCTTTCAAGAGGTGAGATCTTATATTCTTTAAAGGAAAATAATTATTTATTTGGATGAAAACCTTTTGTATTCCAGTGTAATTGTTAATATCTGTGGGATGTCTTGAAAAATGAGATAAGTTGCCACTCTGTGATACAAAGTATCTCTGTGCATAAGATCTAAATTAAAAAAAAAAAAAGAAAAAACAACAGCGGAGCAGATCTTAAGGTACCATGCAGGGAGTAGATACAAGAAATACAACTGTGAAATCAGGGAAAAAAAGCTCAAGTGATAACAAGTGGACAAGACAAAATTATTTCACAGTGGTATTGGGGTGATCTGCTTTTTTTGTTTGTTTTCTTGTTATTAGGAAAGAAATAAAGACAGAGACTGGACATCATGCTTTATAAAGCATCTTCAACTATTTCTTGCTGTTGCAGTAAAAACAGTTGCTATTAGAGAGTTCAATCAAAAATGGCTTATCTTCATCTACCAAAAAATATATATTTTTTGCAACATTTTTTTAAAACCAGGACATTAAGTTACTTTACATAAAACAGAAGGGAGTACAAGCAACAAGATTACACATCTAGGAACATTTAATGAAGAAGTGAATTACCATCCCTGGTCTGAAAAAAAAGCAAATATAGACATGATGAAAATATGAATAAATGTGCATTTTGTGTAAGACAGATGTATGCGTTCTTTATGGAATATTAAGAAAATTCAGAAAGATCTTTGACTGTCAGAAGTAGCTTACATTTTCAACAGAATACAGAAAGAATATGAACAAACTACTCTTATTTATTGATATTAATGAAAAATAGATCCCCTGTAATTGGTGTACACTGCCACAGTTTTCAGTATTTTCTGTTATGTAAACTTTTTAGGCAGAGAATGAATCTGCACAGGAACATTCCCACTGACACAAGATATGGAAACAGCTGATTTTTTAATCAGTATTGGCACAAATCTGTATAATCTCAACTTCTGCATATCAGAGATCTCAGGGCAACAGAAACCTACCATTCAGAATAACACTGCACAATCTCTGGATCGAGTTTTGATCTAGATAAACTGTTTTACTGAAGTATCACCCTCATTTGATTTGCTGTAAACGAAGCCTAGAGATCTGCTTTCCAAATCAGAGCATTCTGGGAGATGTGGCAAAAGAAAGAACATGAAAGAAGTTTAATAGAGAAAAAATACTTCATAGAGAAAAGATCAATGTTTCTTCAGTGTTCTGCATGAATTCTGCCTTTTCTTTTGATTTGCTTTCCCAAAGTTTCTAGGAAATAGTACAAGCTCAGGCTAGCAATGTCAAGCATTAATTAGTGTCTCATGCATTTTAGTCTTATGAGTTCTACAAAACTCCCAATTTGGCCCTGGGAGAATCTTGAGTTGGAAGGGGTCTTAAAGATCAACTAGTCCCAACCCACTTTCTGGAGGCAGGATTGTCAACCACTAAATCAAACACGAGATCAAGTACTAGATCAGGTTGCTGAGGACCACACCCAACCTGGCCTTGAACACCTCCAGGGATAGGGTATTCACAACTTCTCTGGGCAGCCTGTTCCAGTACCTTACCAGCCTCTGAGTGAAGAATTTCCCTCTAACATCTAATCTAAATCTCCACTCTTTTAGTTTGAAGATGTTCCTCTCTGATTTTTTTTTTTGTAAAAAGGTCTATTAGTGACAAGACATTCTCCCTCTGAATTATTAGCTCCCTTAAAGTACTTGAAAGCCACAACGAAGCCTCTTTTCACCAGGCTAAAGACCAGCTCCCTCAACTTTTATTCAAAAGAGATGTGTTCCAGCCCTCTGATGATCTCTGTGGCCTTCTGGACCAATTCCAACAGCTCCACATCTTTCTTGTGCTGAGAGTCCAAAGCCTAGATGCAGTAATCCAGATGGGGCTTCACAAGGGTAGAGTAGAGGAGGACAATCACTTCCCTCTTTCTGCTGGCCACAGGGAAGCTTACACCTGCTAACACTGTGATCAGAAACTTCATGCCTACTTATAAATTGTTCTTCAGATTCTGTGCCACTATACACATCTAAGAATAGTCTGCATGTTGGCAAATACTCTAATTAGTGCTTTTTCTACTTTTTTTTTTAATGTCTTTACTACTACTTTTATTCTTTTAAGCAAATTGAAAGTCATCCTTCTGCATAAAAACCTGTTATGTTGAGTCTATAAAACAAGCGTTAATTAGGATATGCCAGTGAATGACCCTCCCTGGTATATTTCACCTGTTAGATATTCTTTTGCAAACAGGCAAATATTTGATGCAACTGAAAAGGCAATATGCATTGATTAATCCAGTGAAGATCCGGTAGTCAAAAGACAAGCATGTATTTGTACCTTTATACCATACAAGGAATAGCTTTTAATGCTTTGAAACACAAAGCATTCCTTATGATGTATTGCAGAGAATACAGAATAGGATAAAGATGACTTTACTCATTTCTTCTGATATGCATTTTTCCCTTCAATTCTTTCATCTTCAAAATGTCAGTGCCAAAAATATATTTTGCTTGTTACAGTAATACTGGCATAGAAGTTTTGACTTATACTTCATTCAATATTTTCCAAAAGAAAATAGCTGTCTATGGATTAGATCCAAAGCCCATTGATATTAAAATGTCTTCATTGGGTTTTGCCTCAGGACTTAAGTGCATGGAAAAGCTCATGACAATAACTGTCAAGAATAATTTGAAAGAAAAATTAATATTTGCAGGCTAGGAGTAACAACTGAGAACAAGTAGTTCAACCTCTTCCATTGAGCTTCACAATGTTGATGTCTACATCAAACCCAGAAACTAAGGGTTAAAACTACAGCACACCTTTTGGAAGCTGTTTAGCCATCCTGCAAATACAACATGAAGAGTGCAAGACCTCACTTGATAAATTAGTTCAATTATTGTTTTCTTTTAATTTATAAAAAAAGTTGAAACAAAAAATTAAGTGCAACTTCCATTTGTCTAGTTCAGTACATGGAATGATTTAATGCTTTTGTCCAGTAAATTAAAGAACCCTCCACTGTCAAAAACATTCTTACTGTTTAGGTACTTGCAAAATGTGATCAATTTTTTAACTTTCTGTTCAATAAATAGAACTGATTGCAGTAGAAAGAGGATGCTATTGTCCGAAGGAAGAATGACAATATTTCACACAAATAATTCACACCAGAACAGCTGGAAACCTTATCAGTTTATGTTTACCACTCAAAACAGCATACAAGCTCCCCTGGACTATTCACATGCTGTCATGCAAAAGGGATTGCTAATAGCAACTGCAAAACATTTTTTTCCTTTTTTTTTTTTTTTCCTCCAGGTTAAGCAGTTATGTGCAACAAAGTGTACAGTAAGGCAAGGAGACCTTTGGTACTGTGACTACTTTTGAGAAGGAAAATATCAATAAAAATTTTGTGAATATATATACACATATACATCTCCGTAAAAGTTGAGTTTTCATTAATGGGTTCTAAAGCTGAACAGAAAAAAAAAAGATCCTTGGATGTCAACATTCCAATACTAAAGCAATTTCTACATACGAAATATAGCAAAAGTCAGTTTTGATATAACATCTTGTCACAAATATCTTCTTTCCTTGGTACCAGAATAGTATTGCTGCACACTGGTATAGCAGTTGCAATACAACATGCCATAGTACTTACTGTTTTAAGGAAATTGTATTTCCTTAGAAGCTAGATGCTTTTAGACATGTAGCAATGCTTAGGACATCTGTATCCTATCACATTCAAATTATGTTTGAAGTAACACATACTTCGTATGACAAGGAACAAATTTTTGGACAAGAACATAGCTATGGTTAGATTTGATTTCTGAGAACAAAGTGACTTTTTTATAAGAAACAGCTATTCACTGTTCTACTAGTCTAGCATTTCTGATATTTACATATGCCAATAAGATTAATCAGAGTAGAATAAACTACCTAGAACCACTATCTATATTTTGATGCTATGGAGAAAAGAATGCATATATATATGCATGCCAATTTATTTTTTTTTTAAATGAATTGTGTAAATAGCTATGAAGATAACACTAATTCTTATGTTTCACGTACATTAAAATAAGTCTGTCATAATAAACAATTAGTACAGCAAATATTTATCCTAGCCTCTTTGCGCATCAAACATTCAATTCTATTAATAGAGCCACATCTGTATTTTAAAACAATGATTTAATAATAAACAACTAACAGGCTGCTACTGGAACAGTTTACTCACATGACTTACAAGTGCTGCAGAGTGTTTACTATTTAATAAAAGAATATAAGCCATTGAAGCAGAATTTTTAGGATGCGAATGGTCTTTACAATCAATTTTATGCATTTTGGTAAATAAGTAATTAAATTCACCATAATAGCATGACTGCATTTTTTAATCAATGTAAACGTGTCTAGAAAAAATGAAGAAATATTAGATAAGTTTGCTCAAGTATTTCCTGATTTTTTCCTTTCCAAAAAATTTAAAAATTCTGGGAGGAAGAGGAAATAGTGTCCATTCAAATAAACTATGCTCTAGAAATCCATCTCAATTATGCAAGGTACTTTAAAAATTGACTCTATCCAACATGCCTGTTTTGCTAGTACAGCAACCCTACATGCTTCCTATGCTTGCTGAATTTTTCTTAACTAGGTATAAAAGTCTCCTTGAGGATACAGGCAGTAGGACACATATGTATTGATTAGTGTTAAAAAAGGCATCTGAAACAAGACCAACACTTAATCAAGCTCCGGCTATTTATTTACTTTTTTTTTTAACTCAGATTTTATGCATTGAATACACTAGGTATAAACGTGTATTATATCCTCAGGTTAGTAGTTTGACTGTAAATTTAACTGCCAACATTAATTGAAACAACATTTTCTTGAAGAATATATCAAACTTTTGAATCTGCTTGCAACACAAGGACCATCACTTTAGCTATTTAAAATATATATTTGAGATAAACTAAAAATAAGGAAATCACTCTCTAACTTGTTATTTTAACATTTCACAGACAAAAAGCAACTGACTGAGAGTTATGTTTTAGTATATCTCCTCACAGCCCTGAAATCTTGAGCTGTTTCATCACAGGTCACTGTAAATGCAAATATCAACTCAAAATAAACATTCTATGAAGTTGCTTTCAGGCAGTAGCATTATAGACTTGTAGTTCACTAGTCCACAAGTAAAAAAGGTGTTAAGAATTTACAGCCATCAATGTTACTCTTAAATGAAATAGAAGTAAGCTGATACATCAAAATTTTATGTAAGACTTCAAGTATGGACATAATTATGCATCTAGATAATGTCAACTTTGCACAGATATGAAAAAGAGGCACACAATTTTTAATGGTTCATAAAATGTACAACTTTTTTTATGTTGCTGTGGTCATCTTCCTTACAACAAAATATAAGCCTGCCAAGGATATGATAGACAAATTACAAGTATGGAATCTATATGAAGACAACTGTCACTGGTTTGTGGGACAGTTTGACCCAGTACTGTGACAATTGAGGCAGGGGACTCATGGGCCCACACCCCAGGGAAGGGGAAGGGTGAAAGGGAAAAAGGAGGAGGGAGATGGGCCTAGGAACAAAACAGCGGCAGCGATCTGAGGAGGAAAGCTAATTTACTAAATAGATATCAGAAAGGAAAATAATACAATATAATATAATAGGAATTGAGGCAAATGGATCAAATAAAATGAGCAAGAGAGAGAGTGTCCGATAAACCGAAGGCCTTACGCTAACGATGAAGGTGGACGGCTGCAACAAACACCCACTGCCGAGCTCCATCCCGAAGGGAAGAGAACGTCCCGTGACCGCAGACAGTTTTTATCTTTCCCTATGGGTGGAAATATGTAAAAATGCAAAGCATCACACAGGCCTCTGGGGAATGTAGTTCTTCTGAGACAGGCATATCCATAACTATCAATAATTCACAGAGCTGGAGCATTAACTCTTCAACTCCCAATACACCACATGATGTTATGATGTGGAATATCAATAATACAACAAAAATCACAAAACCATAACAAACATCTTTCATGAGTATGACACTATGTATTTGGCTAGCTACCTGAACTAAAGAAATCCAGATTGTGAGAACTGTCAGACTAAGTGATAGAGATGTTTAGAAAAGTTTCTCCTCTTCCTGTTGCTTATGCTACCTAATATACTTTGGTCTAACAAGTTGATCAGAAACTCCTTCCCTCTTTCTAGAGATGTGAACATGGAAGAAATAACATCCATGGAGTATGTTACAAAACAAGAAGGTTCTTCCCTGTACAGATTGCAATTTATTACACCTTTAGATTCTCCTGGTTTTAGATATTGTTTCTTTGTGTAAGAACAACAAAAACTTTACAGCATTGCAGCTAAACTGAATCAACAAGATTGGATTGCACTCGGTTTGATACTATCCCCCATGTGTCTGCAAAGCATCACCAACCACATCTTCCATGTACCACTGCCCATTTTGCGAAATATGTTCTATTCAAAAAGCAATCCCATGAGATCAAGCCTATTAGTTAAATATTGTTTTTAATCATCTTTTAAGACCTACTCTATCTTGCTGTCAGAGTTACAATCTTCTTGCAATACAATGCTAGACTTGTGAAGAAAAAGTGAGAAGAAAACACTAACATCTTGAACATTTTTCTGGAGAAGCATTTTTAACTCTCAACAGATGTCACTAATGCACCTGCTTTATGGCCACATGGACTTTTACATTTTGTCATTCCTATTGACTTTCTATTTGACACTCTCTAATGGGTAATTAAGGTCAACTAAAACATAATCAATTAATCTGCATTAATTGGTGGACAGAACCACATTTTTCTTGTGATTTCTTACATATCCATGTACCGAACATCTTTCAGCTTTCCCCAGAGCCCCCCTCAAGCATGTTGCTTCAGAGTAATTATAATGAGTTAGGTTGTCTTTGTTCAGCAAATTATTCTCAAGGAGCAACAAAGAGAAGATAGATTTTGCTTTAAAATATTCCCTGCTTCTACCAAAATTATCATTTTCACTTACTGACAGTAATATTAATAAAGATATATTGACAGAGTGATAGTAGAAAGACAGGCAAAAAAAAATCCTGTTTTACAGGACACTTCCATAAAGGAAGAGTGAAAGAGTAAATGTGTTCTGTTGCAGACTTCAAACATTCCTCTGCACATATACTTCCTGGGGACAGTAGATATGTGCGTATGTTCTAAAATCAGGTTGTGGATTGAAAAGAAGCTTGTTTTTATCATGATGATACAAACTTGCTCTCCAATATATTGAGAGTCGCCTTCAATTTGGGATACACCATATATGCATTTGGCGTCATTATCCAGATGATTAATGAAAACATTAACTATGATTGACCCCTGAATGCAAAGACAGTAGTAGAAACTGACTACCAGATAGAATTTGCCCAACTGGTTAAAACTTATTGAGCTCAACAGTCCACTCAAATTTATAGCCACCTACATCAACTATATTGCCATCAGCTTAAATAGTTTGTAGCTCAGCAATTGAACTATCAAGATGCACTGGGAAAAAATGTCAAAATCCATGCTGAGGTCAAGGTAAAAAAAAAAATAAATATTGACTGTTCTCCCTTTGTCCATTCAACTAATACCATTACCATATATGCAATTAATATGGTCAGCTTCTACTTGTCTTAGTTGTTCAGTCTCCAGTCACCACATCCTTTATGTGTATGGACATGACTCTCATAGCATACTTCTTTGAAGATGAGTGGGAGATTGATCCACTTTCAGGAACAAGAAACAGCTCCCTTGCCATCTTTTTTTAAAAAATGATAGAAAGAGCCACACAACGACTTCAAGCTCCTCAGCATGCCAGAAGACATCCCATTGAGGTGGGGATACACAGGTACATGGAATTATGTTGCTGGAAGAATCCATAGCAGTGACATTCAGCCTTTTTAGTGTTGTTATTATGTCCACTGTCCATTGAGCAGTAAGCACACAGATTTCTTGATCTTTCTTTCTAGTTGCCAGTTTTCAGGAACATCTAACAGTGCTCCCTTTTCACTCAGTAAAGCAATATTGAGTTGTGTAGACAGCAATAACAACTTGGAAATAACCAGCAGTCACTTTCCTAGAAATCTCACTCCACAAGTGTAGAAACAGAATGTTTACATAGACCTCAAAGAAAAACATGCAACTTATGGTCTATGAAAGCTTGATACTCAAAGGCAGTCTAAGGCACAAGTTCAAGGGCTTCATACAAGTAGAACTATGTATTTTGTTGCTAACAAGACATATTGCTAAGCCACGCTAATGAAGCCATGAAGCTAATGAAAATTGTCCATGAGAAGGAATTTACTTGTTCCTTTTGATGACATGAACAAGAGCACTGATTTTTGTCAGCCAAGAAAGCCCCATTAAATTTCATGGATATTCATACCAGATCTCCTTCCAACCATATCCTCGAATTGTTTTTTGTGGCACTTCCACCATCAACATACACCACTCCTACAGTATCTATATTGTTAAACAATAACATATGGTAATACCCAATATCAGTATGCTTTATAGAACACAGAATGTGTGTGGAGAATGACAATATGCAAGTTACTGAAGCATTGTGTTTTGGTATTAACTGCACAAAATAAAAGACTTATTTGCTATACCTACTACTAACAACATGCTTACAACACAGGAGTACTTTGTGAGGGTAGAGGATGACAAAGTTCACAGATTTCACCCATCCATTCTGAAAAAAATGCTTTCTTGAAATAGTTAAAAACAATTTTTTGGTTGGAAAACTTTCTTTAAGTTAATTAGCTTTGTTTTACCTGTCTTCTAAACCAGACACATGAATAGCATAAAATGACATATTACTAAACATACAGTCCCATTTGATACTCCATCACCTTAACACATCAAAATTAATGAAAGGTGTCTTTCTCACAAAGAGATAGTCTATGATTTTAAATATTATCTCCAACCCTCACTAAGAACAAAAACAGATTAAGTTGACCTCTTCAGATAGAGGGGAAAAAAAATTCAGTCACCTTAGCAACAATGACTGGTGTTCTCCATGGCTCTGTGTCTTATTGTGCAAGACATACAATCATACTCCCCTTTAGGCCATGCAAGAGAATGTAGACAACTGATTGGTCATAATCATTTCTAGCTATTACAGAAAGCCACAAACAAAAGGGATCTGAAGGAGAGATACAGAGGCACAGCCAGAAAAAGAGAGGATGTTCAGAGTTGATAGAAAATGGATACCTCCAACAAAGTTGTATGCACTGTTTCTAGACAACATGAAACTCAGAATTCCTGCCCAGTCATGCACAGAATGCAACACAGCCAATGGTGTCTGTCATAGTCCTTTTATGGGTCCATTCTTTACCATGTCATATCACAGGAGAAGCACAATGCCCATGCTTCTCAAAGCACAGTCAAGATCAAATCTGTCATCATAAGGGTAAGGAAGAAACTGTGTATATATCTAGCTACTCTCACTAGCACCTACAGGAGTATTTTAAGCCTCTCAGACCAAAGTTTTCCTGTATTTTCCACACCACAAAAAAAAAAAAAAAAAAAAATCAAATCAGGAGTCAGAATTTTAATGGCAAATGAGGGAGGAATTCAAGATTTATAAAAAACTACTCACCCATAACTTGTAAGAATCAGTTTGTATTCCGTCTAGTCTATTCTATTTCCTATGATAGTAATACAAAAGTGAAAATGAAAGCAAGAGTGAAGAACAAAAATAAAATACATATAGGTCTAGATATTCTTGTATTCAAATATGAAGAACATTACGCCTACATCTTCAAAAGGAATTATGTCACAATGAGTTTGTTAAAACATATGTAAGCCTTCAGACTGAGAACCACTTTTTGGTCTGTCTCAAAGACTGCAAAACTTTGAAGTCATCAGACACACCAAACTAAAAAGTGTTTGAGCGCTAAGTAGAGCAAAATGCCAACAAAAAGGTGAAGGATCATTAAGAAATCAATTTGATGAATTTATCTATTTAAAGGTGGAAGGCTTAATTCAGCAACAAGCAAAACAGTAGAGTTTGTAGTTGGCTTCATGTTCTTTTTCATTATTAATTTTCCCAAATTCTTGTGCAGTGGTGCATGGAATGTGAAGATGCAAGAGGGGAAATTAACTCCATTAGAACTGAAAGATTGGGTTGGAACATAGAACCATAGACTCTTTAACTCTGTTGTATTTTTTTAAAAACCACTAAGGTAAATTCCAGTATGATAATTTTTCCTTAGCTTACAGAAAAACAGCCTTATACCGTTAGTGAAACATCTGTCTAAAATGCGACTATTGATCTTCAAAATAGGGTGCTTGTGCAATCATTCAATTTTCTTTCTATTGCAATAACCAAATACTATGGCATGGTTTAATATTCATTGGTGGTCTGCAGCACGAACAACTGAAGACAGAACATGACAAGTAGGCTCCAGTAGGAGTATCTGAATTACCACTGTGACACTTCAAATAAAAACATCTGTTCTGAGGCATTTTGCCTTTTGAAAGAGCATGGAGGATAGAGATTTCTCAAGCAAGTTATGTTTGTGGAAAACCTGTATCACTACTTTGAAGTTATTGTGGGATGACTTTTTCTATCTAGAAGTACATCCATCTTCAATATTGAAGCTGAAGAATAAGTAGACATACTCATACAAATTACTACTAGTTACAGAGACGAAGATACAATGCTGCTCAAGCTGTTACAAATAGTTCAAATATTAGCTAAAGCTATTATCTACACTGGTTAAGAGACTACCAACAGCAGAAATATGGTCTTTCATTCTGCACACAGTTAACGGCATCCACAATAGATTTAATCTGAAGTTCTTTGTAACTTCCAAAAAAAAGGACAAACCTAATTCTTGGAACTGTACAGAAAATGTCATTATGCTTAAGTGTATACAAGCAAAAAACTGAGTTACCTTGTGCACTGTGTGCATGAGTGTGCTTGTACCTAACTTCCCCTATACTTCTAACTTCATCTTAAAATTATCAGATCTACCATTAAGAACCTATACAGTAGAGAACTGAGAGGAAAATGTCAGTGTGACTAATAAATTTACTAATAGACTAATAATTTACTAATAAAGTAAATCCTTTAAGTGAAAAATAGTTGAGGATCCAATTAAGCCTTGCTCTATCATATTTTTCCTTACATCTCTTGAAGAACTTGACACAGACAAAAACATGAATAATTGAATTAAGATTTAGAAAAATCTTCAGACAAAGACTTAAGAACAGAATACTATAGCTACTGCATTTACATACCTTTTCCTTCTTTTTCCCAGCAATGAAAATACTGGGAGAAAAAGACTAAGCTACAGAAGCATTGACAAATGTTGAAGAAGGAGGGTATGTAAGGGGAGATTATGTAACCAACAGATAAATGACTCCTTCTCAGAATAAGATCAAACTCTCCTCATCCACCTTCTCACAAGAAGGCTATAATATTGCAGAAAAAAAACCCCAAAAAACCCAACAACTCCAGAATTGCAGAACTTGAAAGTAATTCAAGTCAGAATTCAGCATTTTTCCATGAGTCAATGTTGTAGCAACATCCTTACAATGAAATCACTGCATAATCACAGAACAAAATGTTTCCAAGCAAATTTCCTCACACGCAATTCCCAAAAGACCTGTCCAAAACATGCAGGAAGAAAATCAAGATATAAGAAATGTTTTAATTAAGCTGATACTCTATTAACTTAAATCACCTGGGAACTACTATCAACAACTTATTTAGTTTAAATTATCATCTTTAATTGTTTTACATAGTAAAGGACTGTCCTCAGACCCCAGTCTTTCACAGCTGGTTCACAACCTGCTGTGGGTACTGAACCTAGTCCTCTTTTCAAGTATAGCTGAAAGGGCAGCAGAAGAGGAGTTGTCTCCTTGCAGTGTTATAAGTTAGATGTTCCAGCTTTGTTTCTCACTTACATGGGATTCCCTTCATACTTGCTCATGTTTCATAAATCTGACCTAAGTTCCCATCACCAAACTGAATCAAGATGTTGTAGGAAAAACCCCAGAAGAGCTGAATTAAGTGCAGAACAAATAAGAAAGAACATTTATTCAGATTTACCACAAATAAAGGCATTTGCCCTGCACTCCTTCACCAAAACATAATTGTCAAGATAAGCAGAAAAGATAGAAACAACAGAACACAAGCCATTGAAGACTTGCTGTCCAGAGTGACAAGAATTGCTGCATAGAGCAATCTAGTGTTACTACAAAAAGTTAATAAGCGAACACTTCTCATTCACCAGATCCATCAGTGTTGAAACTCTATCTCCCTATTAATGAGGTCTATTTCCATCACTGCTGATATGCACACAGACATGTAAGCAGATATGAAATATATAAAATTTAACAACTGATATATGCAATGATTATGTGAAAATATCTTAAAATCATAAGGGTTGAAAAAAAGACTATCATCTACTCCAGCCATCCACTGCTGTCCACTGGCCACATCTTTGCTTTGAACACCCCCAGTAACATTGACCCTACCACTTCCCCAGACAGCCTGATCCAGTACCTGACCACTCTGTATGAGAAGAAAATCATCATATCCAACCTGAACCTTCCCTAGCACAGCATGAGACTATTTCCTCTTGTCATATCATTGTTACTTGGGAAGAAAAGACTGACCTCCTGTAACACAAGGGAAAATGTAACAATGACAGCAGAGCAACAAGATTCTAGGCTAGCAAGCAAGGATTTACTCAAATACAACAGCCATAAGCAAAGGAGTAAAGGAAAGAAACTACTAAGGAAAGACTTACCTTCAGAAGGCTTCAAGTGTACAGCAATCTCCAATAAGATAACTTTGCCTCTACTAACAACTCTTAAATAAGGTCTGGGAAGGAGTGAATTGCTTGCACCTGAACTCCCCTTGGTTGTCTCTGTCTTACTTCCAGGCACACAATTACTGTTTCAAGCAGTGACAGCATTTCCGCTACATCTCTACTTCACCACAACCTCCTTCCAGGTTACTGTAGAGTGATAAGGTCTCCTGAAACTTCTCCAGACTAAATAATCTCATTTCTCTCACTGCTCCCCATAAGACTGTGCTCCAGATCCCTCACCAGTTTCATTTCCCCCCTCTCGACATGCTCCAAGGCCTCGATGTCTTTCTTATTGAGGGGTCCAAAACTGAACACAGTCCTTGAGATGTGGCCTCAACAGAATTGAGTACAGGAAGATGATCACCTCCCTGCTCCTGCTGGCAAACTATTTCTGATAAAAAACAGGATGCCATCAGCCTTCTTGTCCACCTGGGCACACTGCTGGCTTGTGTTCAGCTGAGCATCAATCAACACCCCCAGGTCCTTTCCCTCTACATAGTAAATATATGTATTTACTACAGAGAGGGTTAAAATGACAAATCATAAATATTTCAGCACAGGCAGGAGTCATCAGGTGCTCCCAACAGTAGCACCACATTGAAGAGCAGGAACTTGAATTCTCGCATGTTATTGACAGCACAACAATGTGTGCATGAAGTCTCTGGAGTCATAAACCCTGTGTTAAAGGTTAGAGTATATGTTGCTGCTTAAGAATTTATGCCAAGTTTATTAGAAGAATAATAATACATTAATGCTAAATCTGCATATGAACCTGTCTGATTGTAATGCTGAAGAGCATCAAGTTATCAGGATTTAGATGAATCTTCCAAAGTGCATTGCAAAGCAAAATACAGCAGTTGTAAGACAATTTAGTATTGTGGCCCAATGCAGAAGAAATACTGTGAAAGTATATGTTGTTTTGTAATCAGTTACCTGTGATCTCTAATTTCTGAAGAGAGTTGGAGTGAAGGACTTAAAAGGTTTAATTCAACTGTGAGGCTTTGATCTACTAAAAAGAAATTTTAGAGCTGAATCTGAAATTAAGAAGAAATTCAGTCTGCTTTTCTTTATTCTAGTTCTGCTGTCAAGCAAAACTGGCACATGCCAGCCTTGTAATGAATTTGACCAAAAAGCCTTTCTTTTACCAAAGATTTCCAAGGTATTATCTTGGATGGAAACCAGCTATATAAAACATCTTTATTTAACAAAGCTTGACATCTTTAGCCTTCCAACATTTCTTTCTTAATATGATGATGTACTTGCAGAACAAAGAAGATGACAGATAAAGGAATGAATTAACTGTAATATTTTACTTAGCTTGTTATCTTCTTTTCCTTTGGCTGTACTATATTCAAGTGTTTTACAGTGTAAATTCATCAATACAACATCAAACAAATACCTAAACCAATTTGTATAATTATCTAAAAAAAAAAAAATAAATATTTGTATGTATATATTTAAGGGAAACTGTATAGATTTGCAAATGAACCTGGAATACTCATTGTCCTTATATCCATGCTACATTTAAGCTTGAAAGATTTCACTTGGTCTGTGTATTCAAAATACCATGGTTTATTAATAGCCTTATCACACACTGGTGACATTATATTGCTTCTGTAGGGGAGGCGGTAATTAGAAGGTTATCTCAACATTCTAACCCTCAAAGTACTAAGAATATGTTTAAATAGATATAGTGAAATAGAAAGTGTTTTATCTGCTACTCAAAGGCTCCCAATCACTGTTCACTATCAACATTAATGCTCTGAAAAATTCAATTAAAAGGATTTTTTTTATATTTGAAATAACTTCATAGCCATCATAGCTCAATGGTCAAGATGCAAGGCCAGTAGTTTTCCAAAAGCAAAAGAGAGGCTCAGAAGAGTTTTATTTTATGTAAACTTCCTATTTCATAGAAACTTCATTGTCATGAAAACAGGATGTATGTAAGAGAGTAAGGCAATACAGAAGAAAAATAGAACAGCTTTATCTTCTGCAGATTGAGGAGGAGGAAAATTCTGAATCTACAAGATCCAAAAAAAAGGCAGGACACTGATGGGGAAATGGATTAGAAATAAAAAAAAAAAAAAAAAACAATACCACAGTTGTGGTCATAGAATCATAGAATTACCAAGGCTGGAAAAGACCTCTAAGATCATCCAGTTCAACTATTCACCTATCACCAAAATTTCCCACTAAACCATGTCCTTCAGTACAACATTTGAATGTTTCTTGAACACCTCCAGAAATGGTGACTGCACCACCTCCCTGGGCAGCCTGGTTCCCGACCACTCTTTCAGAGAAGCTTTTCCTAAAGTCCAACCTGAATCTTTGACTGGCACCATCATAGAAGGCCACTAGGATGGTCAACAAGGATTTGCCCTTGGTGAAGCCATGCTGGTTCTCCCACACCACCTTCCTGCCTTCATGTTCCTGTTCTCCATGCCTTAGCATAGCTTCCAGGAGGATCTGATCTGTGATCTTTCCTGGCACAGTGGTGAGACTGACAGATCAGTAATTCCCAAAGTCGTCCCTTTTAGCTTTCTTATAAATGGCTGTGATGTTGCCTTTTATTCTAGTCACCAAGGACTTGATCGGATTGCACAACTTTTCAAATATCATAGAGAATGTCTTGGCGACTACATCAGCTATTTCCCTCAGGACTCTAGGATGCATCTCATCAGGACTCATAGACTTGTGGATGTTGAGGTTCCTCAGGTGGGCACAAAACTGATCTTCATCTACAGTGGGAGGGATGTTGCTTTCTCATTGCCTTCCTACCAAACCAAACATTTGAGGGCTGTATGATAAGCAGTTACTAGAGAAGAATGAGGAAAACATATTATTAAGTATCTCATCCTTCTCCTTATCTGTTGTTACCAGCTGATGCTCACACTGATGAGCAGCAGGTCCAGCCATCTCCTGTGGTGGGGCTGTCTATTACTTGACTTAGGAAGTTGACCTCAATGCATTCCAAGAGCCTCTTGGATTGCTTTCATCTTGTTAAGATATTTTTCCAGCAGATTTCTGGGTGGTTGAAGTCCCCCAGAAGGATGAGCACTTGCGATCACAATGCCTAATGTAGCTGGAAGTAGAAGAACTCATTGACAGGGTCCACTTCATCAGGTGGCCTGTAGTAAACACTAGCCACAAAGCTACCTTTGCTGTCTTAGTTTCTGTTACCTATAGGCTTTCAACTTGTTCACGACCATTCTTTAGGGATGGTTCTTCACATTCTATTCCTTTTCTGATACAGATAGCAACACCCCCTCCCCTCCTTCTTTGCCTGTCCCTTCTGAACAACTTGAAGCAATTGATAGTTACACACCAGTCATGGGAATCATTCCACTAGGGTTCAGTGAAAGCAACTATGGTGTTGTTTTCTAGTAGCACAGTAACTTTTAGCTCCTCCTGTTTGTTACCCAAGCTGCATGTATTGCTGTAGAGGCACTTTAGCTGGGCAGCTTGTCTTGCCACATCCTGAAAGAATAACTCCTTGATTCCTCTTATGTATTTCCCTTGGTTTTCCCCACTGCCTTCTCCTATTGTCCCAGCAGTCATTGCCTCATCATCATAGGATTTCATACGTGCTGCAGTGTTGCCAGTGCCTCTCAAGGCAGCGGGTCCTTAGATTTGCAGGTATTAGATTTATACTTATAGAGAAAATAAAGGAGAAGCAGAGAAAGAGTTTGAAGTTTCAGGAGATTATTTCAGTGAATGAGTAAGGACAATAAGAAGCTGCTTCAAAAATAGTACAGAAACATCTAAAAACCTTTCTGATTTTTTTTTATTTTTTGTTTTGCTCTCAGGATCAGAGAATACAGACTGTGACAATCCTGCAGAATAAGCACAAAGCAACAATATGAACTATTAAAAAAAAAAAAAGTGAAGATTTGGGGTCTTTTATAATTTTACTAGCTATATTTTGTAGCCTTATTATATTTCCCAGACTGCAAACAACTGTAAAAAATAAAAAGCATTACGAATCCTCTAATATATCTTCATGTTCCTATTGCAATTCTAACCTCTCTTCCTAATCAAATATGTACACATGAATAACTGTCTCAGCATCCCAACTAGAGCCCATTTAATGCATCATAAGTTACTTGAAAAGTAAAGTAACTTTACTGATGAACTTAACCTCTATTCCACCAAATCCAACAGCAAAACTGTGGGCTTTGGAGTAAGAGAAAACAATCAGACAAAAAGAGGGCTAAGCCACAAACATTGCTGATAATTTGCATGGATTAAACATCTCAAGCCACTTTCATCATACTGGTTTATTAATAGGAAAAAAGGATTCAAGAAATTAAGTAAATGTTTAAGTAAAAGAAATTAAGTAAATAAGAGTGGTCCTATGCTTAAGATGCCTTGGTGTTGACCTGAAGAAGCTCACAGGTCTTATTAAATTCTAGAACCCTAGTTCACAGTGTTTTGTGCTCATCCTCACCACTCTCTGAGTGAAAACTTTTTCCCTTATGTCTAATATATGTTTCATTTCCTTTAGTTTAAACAATTTCTCCTTACCCTATCACTGTCAAATCATAAAACGTTGGTCTACCTCCTGTTTATGAGCTCCCTTCAAATACTGGAAGGTCACAGTGAGATTTCCCTTGAGATTTCTCTTCTCCAAGCTAAACAAGCCCATTGCCCTCAACCTTTCTTCATAGGAGAAGTGCACCAGCCCTCTAATTATATTCATGGCCCTCTCAGGATCTGCTCCAACAGCTTCACATCTTTCTTGTGCTGGGTGATCCAGGCCTGGACACAGAACTCCAGATGGAGCTTCATGAGGGTACTGTACTTATCCTGCTGGCCACGCCTCTGATGATGCTGTCCAGCATGCTTATTTATTTCTTTCTTTTTGGGGGGGGACGGACGGACTACTACTACGAATTATTGTAACTGAATTTAGAAACCAACAAACAATATTATAAAAAGCAGCACATAAAAAGTAAATTCAACTTGGTGAGCCTGTAAGGCATTTTTGTGTGCCATATGAACATACTGACTCAGGTCAGAAAGCTCTGATTTTTCTGTACTAATGTCTACTGTATGATGGGATCACATACTTCATAATTTCAGAGGGAAAGGATTAATTCAAAGCAAACGTGGTAGGAAAAATAATTGTTACCTTCTGAAACACCAGGGCTTGTATTTACTCACAAAAAAAACCCCAATAAATTAAGCAAACTCTAGTGCCATCAAGAAATTGTCCAAATTGAACATTGCGTCTTGTGCAAAATACACTAGAGGAACAGCACAGTTACGCATAAGGTTTGCAGAGGCCATGTCTATCATCTTGTTACGTTATACACTGTGTTAGAGAGAAAAGTTTGTGTGATAAAGAACAAGAAAAAACAGAATTTTCCATTATAAACTGTCAGGTCATAAAATCTTCAGAAAAAGCCTAAAATCCATCTGAATACATGAAGTCAAAATGTATCTTATTTTGTTTCCTTTACATTTTAGCCACAACAGAAGTAGTTGCCCTGGGCAACAAATTTTTAACGTGCTGCTTAATCAGAGGCTTTTCATGGGAAATTAATTTACTTAAAATTGCCATGATAGCCAATAGCATTTCAACATATAGGTTGCTCTTTAGACTAATTGAAACTAAAGCTTTTGAGACCTCTGCATTCTTCTTTTCCCCCCAACTGATGCATCTTCAAAGTATGAGAGATGAAAAATATTTCTGAGGTTGTTTATTAAAGGTAATTCGATAGAGTTTTGAACTCTACTAATGAGCTCATGTGCTTTGCATATTAAATAATATGACAGAATAAATCTGCTAATTTAGTCCTTGGGCACTGGGCCACATAAAGGAGCAGATCCTAGTAGAGCTCTCAACACTTTAGCTATCAATTGTGAATTAGTATATATTCCTATTGTATTTTCCTAAAATCATATCTCGTGACCACACTACACATAGCAGAAAAAAAGTGTATTTAAAATGCCTTCTGTTGAATAAATTTATTTTATTGAAAACAAATTAAGACAAAAGTTCTTTGCTATATAAGTATGGACTTCAGTTTTGCTTCTATTTGTATTACAGGGAGGTTTTTTATTTATTTTTTTAATAACAGTGATGATAGATTTACAGAGAAAAAGCAATCTGGAGCTATTTAAATAATAATATCTATGCTTAAAAATGAAGATTTTGTTGCTATAATCATCAACAGGTTTGGGACCAAAAGACACCATATTAAAATGCTCTTATGGTAGATTATCTGTATTTGAGTGAACAAAACCAGTTAATTACAATAACTTACAATAATCAATCTCACTTGCTCCAAATACATCACACTCCATTCAGGGATGTTTAAATAATTTTTTTTAATTCTGTGATTCTGTTTCCATGTAGATAAGTATGTACATGCATACATAAGATTGAAAAGGATGAACACTTGAGCAAAATCCAGAAGGAATATGTAGATGAAAAGGGTTATTTCACATTCAGTGATGACATAAACTTCTCATCCATAAGCTAGTCTTACTCCAACTGAGGTAACTTCACTTCTTATGAAAGTGACGGGAGAGGATGAAGAGGAGGAAGAGAATATAACGATTCAGCTTTATTTATCTTAACGGTTTTAATATTCATTCTTAAAGAAGTCCTAACTGCTTATTTACAAGCACAGTTATGTTTTAAAGTAACATCATCTACTTGACTAGTTTCTGCCAAATAAATGAAAGTACTACCTCTAATATTCTGTCTTTTCTAATGATTGACAAAAAAGGAAAAAGGAGTGTAAATTCAATCACATAACTAGTACAATGTTTGCATCATGTATTATATTTTTTCTCTACACTGTGTACATAATTGTTTTCTGCACCTAGATAAAATCTTAGTAATCAGTGCTATGTTATTAAAAATGTTTCCACAAAAGCAAAGGTAAAATGAAACGAACAGTAGCTTATGCCTCAAACAAATTAGAAACTACTCTAACTCAGAAGTTAAAAATTTCAGAGAAAAATATATCATTTATAGAAACGTGTCTTATTTTTTACAAATCCTTTGAATGCAGAATTTTTAAAGGAATTTAAAAAAGTTATTTTAACTAATTAAGATTTTGATGAAGTAATGTGTGTAGCAGCCTATTCAGACCACAGCTCCAACACTGAAGCAGATATTTGTAATAAATATAAACCCAACTGAAAGACTTTATTGTATACAGAAAACTCAGCCAGACATAAGTAGTTACTCAAAGAATATCACAATTAGCTGAATACCAGCCATGATTCAAGTTATTTTTCTTGCTTTTCATACATAATAAAAAGGCATAAGCTGAAAATAAATTATATTATCTGCAAAATGGAGGAGCTTCCATTTGCTCTTTCCCCAGTTATATATATATATATAATGTATATACACACACACACATATATATTTGGACATAGAATTTAAGAAGTAAATTTACCTGATGCATTTCAGGTCACTGGCATTCAAGAAAAACAACAACAACAACAAAACAAAACATCAAACTTCTGCAGAGGCTACAGAATACTTCCATGGATTTTCTGGAACTGTTATGCACTGGAAGATGTTCAGCTACCATAAGTTCTAATTCTAAACAGGGCACAATTTTCATGCAGCTCTCAAGGCAAGATTGCTTCAGATCCTCTAGACTGTGACAGCTATGTTTATCCACCATAATGAACTGGCTACTGAATATTGTCTGCCACAATACCTTCTACTGTTTCTTACACTAACCTTTAAAGTTCACTGTGTATATCAGAAGATTTCAATAAAGTATTAAGTACTTGATTAGTATTTAAACATTCAACTTTTAAGAATCACATACCTGTTCAAATAATTATCATATAAACATGAACTCATGCCAGTCTATGAGTAAAACTATTTAATAATAAAATCTATAATTAACAATGCAACTGTGGAGGTATGTAATGGTATGCTAGACAGATGAGGAAGCAAAGTCTCACACTTATATAAAGGTTGATAGAAAAAATAGCATTTCCTTCTCTACATGCTGTAGATACACAACTCATAAGCCCATTAATCAATTTCTTATGCATTATGCCTGATTCTCAAACACACAAATTTCCTTGAAAACACTTTGTTTTCTCCTTAAAATCTTATTGCTGTACCTGCAGAAAGACTTATTCAAATTTGTTGTGTATCATTTCTTTTTACCTCTCCTCTAACTCCATTAGAAACTACAGTAATGTTTAGTGAGAGCTACAACGTGTCACAGCTTGTCAAGAAAATTAGGTAGGTACTGTCTGCTGAGCAGAAAGTTTAACATGACCCATTAACTGAAGCACATAGCATAGTATTCTTTATCTGAGAATTTGCTTTATCGAATAGTGTTATTGTACTGTTTGTACCTATTATAGTTTATATGGAAATAAGTATGAAGCATTACTTTTGGAGTGACCTACATTAAACGTTACATGCTTTGGTCATCACACATCGTGCAACTGTACAGGTGAGACTGATTTACTTAGCAAATTGAAATCACACCATGGTATCCTTCAGACTGAAGCATGGAAAAAGACACAGTGATGGACTGACTGACTTTTTTTGTTATTAATGTATCCTAAAGTATTTTTTTTTAAAGCTTACAGTCTAAAAGCTGTAACATGCTTAAAACGGAATGAGAGGTTTTTGTTCCTTGGTAATCATAGAAAATTTTCTATTATAAAAGAACATACAAAGGAAGAAGGCAGAACAAATGAAAAAGGTATGTATTTACACCAGGCAAAATTTATAACTGCTTATGCTTGATTCCTTAAAAACACACCCACTACTAACAAGGCAGTGAAGGAAAAGCAATACTTTTAGTAGAAGCTGAACTCTTATTTTATTAGAAGATACACACAAGACAGCTTAGTAACATGCTTTCTGGAATGAATTATATGCCGAACAGAAAATTTCTAGAGGAAAAAATTGTAACTTACTGTGATTAGTCATAATTCCAAAAAGTTGAGAAGTAATTTGCAGCGAGAACATCAAATATTTCAGATTTTACACACTTTGTTTGCATGCTCTTGGATCACAATGCAGAATTCCATTTGCAAATATTTACCAGAATTTCAGGAGTTCGAAAGTCAAACTTTCCCAATCTATTCATTAACAGATCTATATTGTTTCTGCTATACATGTGTCTGTAATATCTCAGTAATGTAGAAGAAAATGAGGTACTCCAGTGAAGAATACAAGAAAAACTTCATATTTTCTTACCAGAAATCTCACATTCCTCTTCAGACGGACAAGTGCTCTTGATGTGCCAAGACCTATCTGTTCACCACTCCTACTTCCATCTTCCCCTTTAGAAATAAATACAAAATAAACAATAACAAACAAAATGCTTGTTTTTTTTTTTTTTGAAAACACCACTGTTTTCAACAAAACATCGAAGCTATGTCCAGATAATTAGCACAAGATGGTAATAGCAGAAAATATGTCATTTATTGCACAGCTAACAAAACATGAATAGCCTGCATTCATAAAGAACCAAAACAAATTCTTAGATAGCATTCAATTGATTCCATTATGTAGACAATAAAAGGTCAGGATGTGGGACAAGGAAACACACTGCCCAGCTGTATATGACAGCTAAGTCTCACAATTCTGTTTCAGAAATCTCAATTGCCTTAAGTATTACTATGTCCTGGGCTTCACCAATAAGTCTAATTTCTCCAATTTATTTCTTTTGTACTAGGAACAAGCAGCTCATGTTTCCCTTTTAATGGCACTGATGATTATTTATCAAAAAGGAAAAGAAATAAGAAACTTTTTTTTTTTTTAGTTTAAATTCTGCCTTGAGAAAGTCCTGCTTCTTTCTATCTCATATCTAGAACACAGTCTAAAGAAACTGTGTCTGATCACACTGTAAGAGGGGAAAAAATGAAATGCGTTCACAGGGAAAACTAGCTCATACATTCCTAGAGTATTGAAAGTGCATTGTCTATTCCGTTTCCCATTTTAGTGGACTTCAAAGGGAATGCTTGTGCTAAAGTGATAAATAACTCAAAGTTATCCAGGCAGCTGCTGTTGAATTTCTGAAATCTTCTGTGGCTGCTAAATAAAAATAAGGGACTTGGTGTAGCAGTTAATAATGATATGTCCTTCAAGTAACATGGGATATTAACTTGCTTGAAAGCTTCTAGAACACTCAGAAGAATAACAGCACAGGAAGCAACAACAACAAAAGAACATGATCCCACAAGATAATATATTTCTGGTTCAATTTAGAAATGTCAGGTTATTTTCTTACCATTTTCTTGTATCTCTTCCTGAGTCACTCTAGTCATGACAAAAAATGTTGATGTACTAATGTTTGCATATATATAGTTTTTGTATAATAGAATCATCACCAAGGCTGGAAAAGACCTCCAAGATCATCCAGACAACCGTCCACCTACCATCAATATTTCCTCACTAAATGACGTTGCTCAGTACAACTTCTAAACATTTCTTGAACACCTCCAGGGATGGTAATTGCACCACCTCTCTGGGCAGCTCATTCCAATGGCATTCCAATTCCACTCTTTTGTAGAAGTACTTCCTAATACCCAACCTGAATCTTCCCTGGTGCAACTTGAGGCCATCCCCTCTAACCCTATCACTAGTTATTTGGGAGAAGAGCCACCACCCACTTCACCACAAACTCCTTTCCGGTAGTTGCAGAGGGCAATAAGTTCTCCACTGAGCCTCCTCTTCTCCAGACTGCACAGTCCCAGTCAGCCACTCTTCATAAGTCCTGTGCTCCAGACCCCTCACCAGCTTCATTGCCCTTCTCTGGACATGCTCCAGGGCCTCAATATCATTCTTGTAGTGAAGGGCCCAAAACTGAACATATAACTCAGGAGCCCTGGCTTCACCAGGGCTGAGTACAGAGGGAGATGTGTATACATACAAACAAAAATATTATAGCAAATAAAATATAAATTAATTTATAGGTATTACTAAAAGAAGTTTTATCTGAGTATTTCAAAGAGGGAAATTTACAAGCCACAGGTTTCAAAAGATTTTGCTCTTGGAAGACCAGATTTCAAAAGCCATAACACAAGAAGAAAAGAGACAGCTGCTGTATGCTCACTGACAGTATGTGCAAAACACACTATACAATTAGATAGAACAGTCACAGAAATTCTGAAATTGAGGTATACCACAAATATTGTACTCAAAGTAACAAAATTAAAAAAAAATTCAACATTGTCCAAAAGAGAGAGGAGTGCTTGTTTGTGTTAATAAAATTCACATCAGGAATCAGCAGTTCTGCCCAGAAATTGTATCTTCAATTTATAAGGTAGTAAACTTGAGTCTTCACTATACACTAATAAGAATATTTGTATATTTCATATGAAAGCATTTAAGTCAGTAAATACTGTATGAATACAGCAGCCAAAGTAATGCACTTCCAAAAGTGAGCTTCCACATCACAACTGTAATAAGTGAGGTATTGCCTAACATGTAATTTGTCCAACTTCTTTATAAAGCTGTCATAAAATAGATTACCACAAAACAACAACAACAAACAAACACACACTAAGAAGCAGCTCCAAAAAAGTCAAGTTTTGTGGCCCTTCTCTGGGCACACTCCAACAAGTCTATGTCTCTCTTGTACTGAAGACTCCACATCTGGATGCAGTAATCCAGGTGAGTCCTTACTCACACAGAGTAGAGGGGCAGGATCGCCTCTCTCGACCTGCTGATCACACAACTTTTGATGCAGCTCAAGATATGATTGGCTTTCTGGCCCCAAGGGCACATCACTGGCTCATGTTTAGCATCCACCAATATCCCCAGGTCTTTTTCAGTCTTGCTTTCCATCCTCTCATCCCCCCGTTTGTTTTCATAATGGGGGTTGCTTCAACCCTGGTGCAAGACCTTGAAGAACTTGGATTTGTGGAACTTCATGTTCACTGCTCAAGCCCGTCTGGGTCCTTCTCGATGGCTTCCCCCACCTCTGGTATGCTAACCACACCCCACAGCTTGGTGTCATCTGCAAATTTGCTGAGGGTACACTCAACCCCATTCTATTACTAAAATTCACAAAACAGCGATGGTAGATTGATTGAATTTACTGTGTACTTCAAAATATGCTTGTAAGCAACTGAACCCAGTAAAGTTGTCAAAAAAAGAAAAATCTTAAAGGCACATTTTCAATTTAGTTAAATGTGAGTCGCACAAATATTAAGCAGACTGCACATTTTAGTCTAACATGAACAGTGATCCAACGCACTGAAGCTGAACCAGACAAACCAACACATTGTCACTTAATACAGAAATATATATTTTTAAATAAAGCTAGGAAAAGGATAAGATGAAATTCTTCAGAATAGAAGTAAGACTCAGATAAAATGAAACAGCTTTCATTTATAGTATCACGCTACATTAACAGAATATATTATTGCTATTTTTATAGGTCATCATGTTAACAGACAAATCATAAAACATTTGCAAATTGCAAAAAAGTAGAAAAAATTATCGTCAGTAAAATGCTAAACCCAATTAGAAAGCACATATATGTCAGAAATGAACTCAGAAGAAAATAGAACATTCACCAGAAATCCTTGAAGTCATCTACTTATTATTAGCTCCCAGAAATTACAGTTAGTGACATCCTGTGTTTTATTGTGACATTAATTTATATGAAAGTGAACTTAAATAATTTTTCAAAGTTAAATTGGAATTCTATATGCAGCAAATCTCTGTTACAGGCAGAAATGTAATGTGCTTTAACTAGCCATAGCTTTAAGCTTCTCTGATCCTTTTTGATTTGAAGTTTCTTTTACTACCAGATATTATATCACCCAGGTTGGAAAATGTTCTCATGTAGCAGTGGGCAGACTGCTGATGATGTAATTCATGATTATGTAGAAGGAGATTGTAATTGCTGCCTTTTAAAATAGCACTAGATAATTCCCTCATGACCTCTTCAAGCCAGTGGAAGCTGCTGAAGGATATGTCTTCATAGAGTAATTAGGAAGCTTGGGGATGTGAACACCTCTGGGAGGGTTAGCTTCATTTCATATTCTGCTATTTATACTGCAAGTTTTAATATAACTAATAATATCTTCATGGTTTTTTTTTTCTGTTTTCCTTTTTCTTAAATGCATCATGATGTATGAGATATTGGATTGATGGAGAGAGAGCAAATGAAAGAAGGGAATGGGCTGGGGGAGGACATGACCCAGAAAATATGCCCCCCCCGTACCTAGTGAGACAGAATCTTCTATTATTAACCAGAAAGATGGAGTTACATCTTGAACTCTCAAACTATCAACAAACCACATCAATAAACATGCTAATTAATAAAATGCTATACTGTACTGTGTTACCTATAAATCTCTTCCTGCAAAGTGCAGTGAAAAATTACTCAAGGATATTTCTAATTAGCTCAGACTTCTTTTTTTTTTTCCCCAGTAGTTCCCCTTGCATTCTTAAATCATCAGTACAAAATTCCTTTTTCTCAAGAAGCAAAAATGAAAAAGAGTAACAGTGGTTATAGAACAAACCAGTTCTCAACTTTATTCCAAGAAGTTCCCTTGCATTTATCTAGGATCAGCCAACGCTCAGGCTTATCTACTGCAGACCAATTACATTACTTATAATAAATAAAATTAAACAGTTATTTCTCATCTTTGTCTGCACACACATACTTTTCATAGCCACAGCAAGCAGTGACATAGGTCTTCATCATAGGAAAGGGCAGTAGTAAAATGGATATCTAACAACTTGAAGTCAACGATAGCCACTGCTTTTACCTTCCCCACACAACACATAATCACATCACATAAGGTAAAGTCATTGGATTAGCACAATTCTCTCATGATAAATACACACAAACATCCTCACACCTGAGTAGTGCAAAATTAGTAACAAAATAGCAGGTTCTACCAGTAGGCTCAGAAAAAAAACAATCAATCAATCAATCAAACAAACAAAAAAACCCCAACAAAGTAGCAACTTAGCTCGTTCAAAACATCAACACAGGAGCAACAGCAGATAGAGCCAGACTGGAGACAAGCTATTTATATTAATAACAATAATAAAAAAAAAAAAAAGCAAATAATAGAAGGCAGAACCAGGTTCACAGAAAGAGAACAAAATGAAACAAAACCACAACATCTTAAAGAGGATAGATTTTGGGCCTATAAAGCAAAAGCAATAGGTAGCCAAAAGAGCAATACACAGGACTAGAAACAAACACCTAGCTATAACTCAGAGTGAGGCTAGGCTCCTGGGACTTTAAACTGTGAGTGTGGGTGGGGTGCCACAAATGAGGCTGGTCGGTGCAATTAATGCCTACTGGTGCAGTGCCCTTTTGCAGTTAACGGTCACATTTATTTTAGCCTTCTTTTTGCTGCTAGTGTATTTACAGAAACACATTTGTCACCCTTCATATTTCAATTCTATCTGAGCTCTGTCTTTTCTAACCTTGTCTGTGCACACTCAAATAGTGTACCTATATTTCTCTCAGGTAACTTGTGCTCTCTTGTACCTATTTGCACTACCTTTTTATGTAAGAGCTTAGTCAGCAGTTGCCGGCTAATCTAAGGCCCTGCCAAGCATAGTTCTCAAAAAGCTAAATTCTGTTCCCTTGAAGTCCAGGAATGAAGCTCTCCTATTTGTTTTGTCAACTCTTCTGAGGATGGTTCACAGTCAGTGCTGCCAAGGCTGAATTTGACCTCTGCATCTTCTTCCAGCTCTTGTATGTGATTAAGACATCTGAGTATCTCCCCTAATTGGACCATCTACATCCAAACATTGCTATCAACAACCTCCCCAACACCTAATCTTCTGGACTGTTTGTGCCCAGACCTATTGCAACAGATGTAGGGGGGGCTGTATACAAAATCCATGATCATGACATTATTCAGTTGTATGAAGAAAACTTCATCTGCTTCCTATTCCTGATCAGCTGGTCTGTAGCAGCTGTGTCTGACCCACTAGATGCATTCTCTTCCATATAAACCTTTATCAGCTCCTGCCAGGATTGAGACAACATTTGTGCCTATGTGTCCTTGATCCTCATTACTTATAGGATACTTGCACCCCTGGCAACATTACTGATGCCCACACAGATGAGCAGCAGGCAGTAGTAATCCAAGGACTTGATAAGCCTTGTCAGTCTCTTTTCAATATTTTGAGTCCCAGACAAGCAGCTGACATGTCCATCCTCCACAGAAGACAGCCGTTAATAACCCACCTTCTTCTCTTCACATAGACCCTCTGTTTCAGACTCAGCTAGCTCTCATGTCTGCCCTGACAGTTCTTTCCTCTCCTTGCCAGTTCCCAGGGCAATATGCCTGTTCTATAACTGCAGTTGTACAGGAAGAGAAGGAGCCTTCCTCCTGCTGCCAGAAGTCATACATTTCTATCCAGCTTTCCTCTTCACAGAATTTCATCTGCGCCTCTTCTGAACAGTCACCAGCTGTCTTTCCATTCATCCATCATGAGGTTTCAGCTTTTTTTTTTTCACTCTCTCCCTAAAGAAAATGTTCAGTTTCTTCACCTTGTTACAATTCAGTCTGCTCATGTCCTCTTACAGCTCCCTTACCTCATCAGTCAGTATCTCAATCACAGCTCAGCTCCCAAAGGCACCCTCAGCCAACCCTAGGGAGTAGCACCAGCCACTACCTGCAGTTGAAGGCTGTATCCTTACTTCAGAGCTCCTTCTGAGTCAAGGCCTCAGATTTCCTCTAAAAATTCCAGCTGGTGATGAAGACCATGGCAAGTTGACACCATAAATTAACAGGCTGAAGCAGTCTTCAGGAGAGTTTCTAATCCCCTGACCACTAATAGCTGCAGGGGCTGCAGCACTCCACATCCATAGTCCTTCCCACTGGTTATATACTTGCTCTCCACACAGCAGCTGCCTAAGTTTTTTACAGTCTCTGAGTGGCAGCCAGTTGGAAAGAAGAACTGTAGGCACCCCCAAATCCAGGAACTGTCAACACAAGCTGAGTTTCAGATCTGACAGAAGCCTCCAAAAGCCAACTCTCACCTGCAACAGCAAGCTGCCAGGAGATACCCCAGAAAAGACGATGCAGAAGCATATGGAATAAATTCCCTGAAGAAAAAGTCTAGAAAGTGCTGTGACAACTGTTACATCTCTACTAAGCTGCTTCTCTTTGTTGCACTTAAGCACAGGCACAGTGAGAAGCACTTGTAAGCATACGGATATAAAAAATGCATTAAAAGCTGAGGAGATTTCTGAGAGCCCAAGCACAGTCATCTTGCATGATGGAAAGGAAAAGATTTATCTTAAAGACTTTGAAGGGATTCTATCATAACCCAGAAAGATATTAATTGAACACTGTCAAATTGAAAGTCAAATTGGAGAAAGGGGTACCTAAGAACAAAGTTCAGGTAAATAGATGGTAGACTGGAGGCCAGTTACAATTAAATTCTCAAAGCTCTGAAAATTTCTGTGATCACTTTCAAGAAGACCCTTAATTTTCCACTACTAGAAAATACTGAAATTCCTTGGGAACAAAATTGTACTGTCCATAACGGCAGATGTGTCCAATTTTCAATCTCCAGTAGCAACTAGCTTTGCCAAATGTAATACATGTATGTCAGTGAACAGACACAGAAATGAACTACTATCCTACATGCATAAACTGTTAATAGATATGTTTATACTACTGAGCTCAATGCTCAAATGAGGCAGATCTGAGCAGCACAAGAACTGTGTTGACAATTAGACACTGATATTATTTGGGCTTCAGGAGATTTTATTTTCATCATATTCTGGATTTGTGGACTACTTGCCTATGAGCATGTAAATACTAGTAATGCTTCTGGAGTACATCTTCTGCTGTGGCTTCATCTGAAATGATCCCAGTTCATGCTTTCATTCTCTTTGGAGACTGTTCTGTGACATGAACTTTTTGTGGTAGATATTCTTCAAAAGATTCAAACTCAGATGCCCATATACATACACCCACTCTCTTAAGGAATATAAAAAAACCTTCCCATCTTAACCTACCTAACTCTAAGACATTTTCATCGTTTGGAACCCTTGAATGAAAATATCATCCTCTTACCAACATATATAGCTTCTGAAGAATTATTTGTCCTCAGTCTGGCTTCATACTTTTTGTCATGCTGTTATGGTTTGTTAGCTCAACTCTGTCCATCAACTGAAGTAGACTGACTACCAGTGTGACCTTGAAGTAAAAAAAAAAAAGCAAACAGACATCCATGTAGGATATTGCTGAATATGGCATATGTAATGTGTTGTGGTTATCAATGAGCTTGCCATCAATCATTCCTTTCGAAATAGTCCCAGAAATTAATGATAGGCAACTTTTGCACCCTAAGCACATCCTTCCAATGACAAACAAGATGCTTCAGGGATCAGTGGTATCACAGTTCTTGCTTCACATATGCTCATGTGAAGCTTTGAAACTAAGATAGGTGATTTGCAGCACGGCTCCATATACATTTGTAGCCACAGTGGATTCCAGTGGGCATATGAGAGATCTATAGTGAGATCTAGGGAGGACAGAATAAATGCAAGATTATTATGCTTTTCATTTTAAAATGATAGTGAGCTTTTATTTCGAAACTTCAGAGTCCCCATTGAATCCTCTTAATAGAAAACATGCACATAACAATGGTATTCTACAACTAAGAGCTCTGTCTGCCTGAGAATATACAAGAAATTACCCAATTATGTGTAGTTACATACAACTCCAGGTCTCTTGCAGGTGAAACTAATATAAATAAGAAAACATATGAAATAATTGAAATGGTTAGGGTTCATAATATACTACATTTTCCTACAACTATAAACAATCTTCTAAATTTACTGTAGACTGTGTTTAACTTATTAGCTAAAAACATTTTTTAAATCTCAAAAACTTTTGAAATTATGACTTTCTATTCCTAAGGAGAAAAAGTATAAAGTTATACCAGAGCTCTACTACTGCACAGATTTCTACTATCTGTCAAATCAATTCTAGTGATTCTGAGGATGAGGTATGGACTGTGTTAATTGAGATCTCCCCTCTCCATTGTCAATCATCTTTGCTGAGATAGTAAACCAGTACTGTGTTGTTAAAATGCTCCTCATTTAGACATAACTTGTATTTTCAATCCTTGAACAGTATTTAGATACTATAACAACACATACAATATAAATATTACATTTACAGATGCCAGAGCTCGATCTGTATTTTCTATGAAAGGCATATGATAGTGTTCCTTTCCAGTTAAACTACTGGAAACTGGAAGCCACAGAAAACTTCAGTGCCTTTAAATCCCCTATCAACATTTAGTTCCAAAACTCACCTACCCAGCCACCAAATATCAGCTAATAGAACACTAATCCATAAACTTTTCAAAAAATCTCTTTCTATTTTTATAAACTCCATCTGTTTGTACCTTAAACCCCAGGATGGAGGATGACAAATGCAGAGACAATATAATAAAAACACTGTTGTTTTTATTTGTGGAATCAAAATAGCAGAAGAGTCTAGAGGATAACTGAGCATCCTTTTAAATATAAACATCAACTAAGAAGTTTCAACCGTTTCCCAGCATTTTTCCAGTTGTTATTTTTCTTGTTTAAAGTCTCACATTTTGTTTTTCCCTTGACTCTGCACTGTGATATTGCTTCTTTGAAAACTGATGACAAAGTGAGACAGATGTCTTGAATGTGTAAATACCAAGGGAATTGCTTATCAAGAAGCAATGGGCATATGTAGTTTCCAGGACTTTCTCCCTCCTCTGTTGTTGGAATCTGTTCATAATTTGCATAACAAGTAGAGAAAACCAGCTACAAACTACTACACCTATCCAAATACACTTCAGGAAGAGTGTGGGAAATAAAGCTGAAACAGTGATGGTGAATCAGCAAGTCTGCTGCTTTTGAGATAAAGGAAAAATTTCCAAAGTCAATACATTCCTGTGCTGTACTAAAATTAAACATAAATTTCAGTAAATGGCAAAGAAGTTTTTGTGTTTTTATATGATTTTCCAATATCATATATGAAGCATTTTTTAAATATATATATATATTGCCAGGAAGTTGGTTTTCTTTTGTTTCTTTTGAAACAAAATGCTAGAACTTATGAATAATATATATATAGATAGATATACATACATATATATTTATATACTGTTAAATTATATTTATATAATTTATAATGTTAAAATATATATTTATATACTGTTATAAACTGTTAAATACTTCCTTTCACATCTTAATTACATTCAAAAGTCTTTTCTCTGCTTTTTTTTTTTTTTTGTATACATGATAAGCTTGAGCATATTGCTTGTAATGTAATCAAATGTAATCAAATATGTGGTTATTATCTGTAAGGTAATGTATGAGAAAGAATAGATTACTGTCCTTAATGATTGCAGAGTCCAGATGATATCATTAACCAAAGAAGTCTAGCTTGAGTGGCTCTGTAATAACATCTGAACTCTAGTATTGATTTGTAATATGTAATCTACCACGTTTCTCACTGTGACTCATATAAGAAATTAGTTTCTTTTTTGCAGAAGTTTTGAATAGTTAAAATGTTAAAAACTTTCCTTTCCTGAAATATAGACCTGAAATAAAATTTGACAGCAGCAGAATAGCAAGTTACTTTGTGCCAATATACAGTCATCGGCTTTATTTCATTAAGAGGAGAACTGTTGTTTTACACCGTTGATTTTTGGGTTCTCTTTTTGTAATTTCTATTGGCCTGATACTCCTAATTTTCATACAGTATACTTCCAAAAAAGCCTGTATTCTGGGCTATGATAAAAACTAGCATGAATACTAATCATCAGTCATCATCTGCTACTGTTAGTGAGGTGAAAAATCCAGAATTCAATTTGGACCTGTATTTGAATATACATACAACTCTGGAAAAAATCTCATTTATTTTCAGAACTCAAAAGACATCTCAGAACTGTTCTTTCCTGAATAATTTTTCTTGACATTTCCTTATCATTTTCTCCCATTTGTCATTGCAAAATAGCCCTGAGGCAACTAACATGACTATTGCTAATGCTAGTCATTGCCGTTATCAACATTATCACCACCATGTGCGTAATAGATTTTAAGTTTCTTTTAATTTAAATGAAGAATGTAGGTAAGATTCAGAACAATGATGTTGGTCATTCAACTGGAATCTCTCCATCATTTATGTGAGAACTTCTATGCTACCTTATTTTATTCAACTCAAGACTCAGAAATGTGGTTCACAATGTGAAAGAATGAAAGTCTTCTCTAAAAAAGATAAGTATTTCATCCTTCAGTCTAAGAGAGGATCCAGAGAAATAGCGTGGACAAAATATAAGAGTTCAAGATACAGTCCATAAAAGCAAAGCTTCTGCACCCACTTAAATATGGTCGTGACTAGAAAGTAGACTATGAAATATTCTTGAGTTAATTATGTATAAATCAATAAGACATAAACAATATCAGTTTAATATACATCAGTTTCTTCAAATATTTGAGTTGATACATTAACCTCCTTGGCAAGGAATCTTTTAAGCATGAAGTACACAAAGCAACAGGTGAGCAGTACAGTAATAGGATAGGACCTTGTGTGAACAAACTGGAATCAAGCAGAACATAAACAGGTTAGAGAGGTGGCTGGGACATAGGAAGATGATGGTACAATATAGTAGGCATAAATGTGTTGATAAAGACTATGGAGAAGAATGTAAAGCAAAATGACAATAATCTCAACCTACAAATATTAAGATTTGTATTTGGAGTAATCCTCCAAAAATTTTTGTATTCTCATGCACCAATGCCAGCTTGGAATTCCTCTAAGAAGGAGAAGAATCTTCCAGTCTTCACCTTCAGTCAGTTCTTTGCCTTCTTTGTTGCTCATCATTCAATTATGGATTAATGCCACAGACTTAATGTGTCTACTTTGAAGAGAAATTTTGTGCTCTGTTCTATTCCTATTAGCTATGCTGCAGGTTGTCACTATAGCACACATACATTCTGACAGAGCTCTGCCTTCCTAACCCTATTTCTATCTGGTTGACAACTTTATTGTAAAACACCAACAGAAAAGATGTGCTTGTTGCATTTTTGGCTAAAAAAAAATATATTTAACCTAATTATGTTAGGTTGCAAAACAATTGCATTGCATTCTTTCCAAATTCAGGCCTGTATTTATGGCATTGACAATACATCTGTTGGTGATATGCGTGACAGGAAGAACAGACAGATGATTTGCCATTGGAGAAGCCATTCAAATAAACTGCACTGAAAATCAAATAATTATATTTATTGAACAATGCCTCCACAGCACTAGCTTTAGATTTGCCTTAGAAATTAATAATTTCTCTTACTTCTGCTAGGACACGTATTAAGAAAAGTAAGAAACTATTCCACAGTATCTTGGATTCATAGTAGGTATACTCAGAAACAATGTGAGCTGGTCAAAAGTCTTATTTTCTTGTCAGAAAATATCATTTCACTGCAGCAATGCACTGATTTTGATAAACTGGACTAAAATATATTTATTATATTTTGGTATCATTATGGATCATTAAGAATTTTATTTTAATATTACTTTAATTTAAGAGCATATTTTTATACAAAAGCTACACATTAAAAAACAGTTTTATTAAAATCGAATATTTGAATTGAATCTTTTCTAAGAATCATAAAACCAGTTCAGAAATCAGTTTTCCATTCAGCAGACTTTAAATACCTGGCATGTTCCTGTAAATCCGATATAAAAAATGACCTCACTGCACTATTCAGAAACAGATAAATACTTCTATAGGAGACATTCACAGTGCCTTATTTCAGAAGAGAGATGAAGTTTACAAGCTGATGTTTCTACTAACTGCCTTCTAGAACAGAGCAGATCCTAAAGTGCTACAAATCAGAGGAGCTCACTGTGATCACAGCAGGCTGTGCTTAATGCAATCAATCATCATGAATGCTCGGGCTTTTTGGGTACACTCAATGATGGTCATTTTCAGCATGTTTAATAAAGTTAGCATTTAAGAAACTTACCACTGCTGTTCAGTTTGCTGTTCTGCTCTGTAGGGTAAATTTTTGGCAAGCCACTTAATCATCCTGGGTCTGGTCCATTTCTGTAAAATTGAAAGTATATTTTCCAACTATATTTGATCTGGAATTAGGCCTTACTTCAGCAGTACAGAATAGTTGGTAGACAGTACAGAGCTAGATGGAAAAAGCAACTTGAGCATACAATATGTGGTTAAGGGAGAAATTAGCTCTTCAGGGGAGCAAGTATCTGCTAGCATGTGTTTTCAGAAAACCTACGAGAAATCCACATCTACATGATATATTAGAGTATAAATTGAAAACAAAACTTTCCTCCTCTTACGGGCAACTTTACTGCATTTTTCTACTCTAAGTTTACAGTCTTCAAGTTTCTATTTGGTAACCTCTTCATAATTTATATATTATTAAAATATTAATTCTGCATAATATCTTCTTTTATTCAGACTTTTGGACAGTGAGAAAACATATCACTGCAGTAAGACAGATTTTACACCTTATCCATATTTTTCTTAATGTTCCCAAATTAAAATATTAATTTATGGTAAAGATGCTGTATTACAAATTCAAGTCTTTTGAACACAGTCTTCTAAAAATTGCTTTCCATGTACCCACAAGAGCTAGTCCATGTATTCTTGAAGATCATAGGGCAAAAGCTATTGACATTGATGAATGAATTAGATTTTGACTAATTGGAAAATATCTTTACAAATTCAGTAGTTCAAATTCCTCTATACTGAAGGACTTCCATATAAGGAACAAAATTGACAATCCCTTCAGTGGTATATCAGAGAACTGCTAGCAAATGAATGACATGAAATTACGCTGTAGACTAGGTGTCTCAACAATGCTGTGTTTTGCTATTACTTATAATATAATAGTATACTTATAATAGTCATATTGTAAGTATTATACATTATAGTATAATATATAATAATATATATTATATAATATTATATATATATTATAAATAATATAATATATATAATAGGATATATTATATATAGTATTATATAAATTATAATATTACTTATAATAGTTATATTACTTATAACTATATTTATTGTTACAAATCATCATCATAGTCTGCAATACTGTAAGAGAGGCGATAGATTCTTTATCTCAGAAATAATTAATTAGCTAAGAATCCAAATTTGATAAAGCTAAACGTACTACAGAATGGTACATAGACTAGAACTCGATGCTCATGCTGTTAGCAATATTCCCGATTTAATTCAATGTGTGGTTCACAGCTATGCAGGAAGAAAAATTGTGGATTAGGTGTAAGTTAGAATATAACACTCCTAGTTGACAAAGGAGACAAATGCATGCCAATTCCTTGAAGTCTCTATGTGTGGTCTGTAAAATCCTCAGCAGCAAAGCATCTACAGTTCTGACATTCATTAGCAGAAATTACCTTGTAGTATATCAGAAGAGCTTGTAGCAGCATGCCATATAATAATTGTCTAGCATAAAATGCTATGGATTCTGCAGTGCCTCCCAGGAGTCTGCTATCTTCACAGCAGAAAGCCAATAGTTTGAGTGCAACAGCTACGCATGTGGCCTGTTAGTGAAAAAGACTCCTTAAACAGTCAGGAGTAAAATGAGAGTCTCCATTAGGCCATTACACAGACACTGTGTATTTTCCTTGCTCTCCAGAGCAATAGGAGTTTCACACTGGTTCTGAAGCTACAGGACCAAAGAGATACAGTTGTCTTACAAACACAGTCTAGAATTCTAACATGTTTCTTTTATAACATTTCTTAAGAGAAATAAATGTTTTATTGGTAGGAAGTGTTTTAATTGTAGGTATTCGAGACAGGATTAAAAGATAATCTTTAAAATAATATTTCATCTAGATGATGAAGTAATGCACTCTCAAGCTGTACAGTCTATAAGTCTGTTTTCCTATTGCCGTATCTATACAAATCAAGCTCATACTATCCTAAATTATCTTAGTAGTTGCATGGACCATAACTCCTTAGTATTTTTTTTTATCTCTAATTTATTACTAGTTTCCAAATAAATGTCAACATTATACTAGAGTTTTACAACATCTCTTCTATTTCAGGGGTGTCCCTAAGTAAGAGGTCTGAGGCACTGGAAATTGAAAGGGGGGTGAATGAGGAGGTGAAGGAAGGTTCTCCTAAGACATTGCAAAAGGCAAAGCTGACAACTCTGCATCTCAAGACAGCATCTGCAAGAAAGACAGAAGGGCTATTGTAGGCGATTCCCTTCTCAGAGGAATGGGAAGCCCCATAGGGAAGTGTCTTGCTTACCTGGGCAGAAAACTGATTCACCCCTCTGATTACTACCCATTACTGATAGTTCAGGCAGGCAGTGAAGAAGTTGCTTGGAGAAGCCTGCAAACTATTAAAAAAGACGTCAGAATTTTAGAGTGGTTGGTTGAGAGAACTGGAGCACAAGTGATATTTTCTTCTAACCTTTCCAGAGTGGAAAGTAATATGGAACAGGCTAGGAAAACCCAGGTAAAGAAGAAGTGGATGAGAGGCTGGTGACACCACAGGACCTTTGGGTTTTTCGACCGTGGGGCATTTATTTGGAACCTGGTCTAATGGCTGCATATGGTAATCACCTATCTCTAAGTGGGAAACAGATCCTAGCCCAGGAGCTGGAAAGGCTCATTGAGAGGGCTTTAAACTAGGTAGGAAGGGAGAAGGAGATAAAATGAGGCTCACTAGGGTAAAGCGAGTAGTTTGGGGCTTTATACTAGATCTGACAAGGGAAGAGAGTCAGGTATGACAAGACAGAGAATGCTCTTGTGCTCTCAGAAAGGCATATTTAGAAAGTAGCCAGCTTTCTTCTACACCTTTGTCTCTAAAAACAACTTCCCAGGAGACCTCATCCAACAGTTCCTTGAACAGCCTAAAGTTCACTCTTCCAAAGCCAACTTGAACTTCTGCAAGGCCTATGACATGGTCCCCACCACATCTTTGTCTCTAAATTGGAAAGATAAGAATTTGAAGGGTGGACTATTGGTGGATAAGGAATTGGATGGTAGGTTGTAGACAGAGTGTTGTGGTGAATGACACTATGTCCATGTGGAGATCAGTGATGAGTAGTGTCCCTTAGGGGTCTGTCTTGGGACTGATGCTCTCTTCAACATATTTATCAGTGACAGTCAAGATGGGCTTAAGTGCACCCTCAACAATTTTGTCAATGACACCAAGCAGAGTGGCATCGTTGACAAGTTAGATGGAAGGAATGCTATCCAAAGGGACCTCAACCTCAAAAGCTGGGCTAATATGAATCTAAGGAGGTTCAACAAAGAAAAGTTCAAGGTTTTGCACTTGGTTCAGAATAATCCCAGATATGTATACAGACTGGAAGAACTCCTTGCCAATAGCCCTGTGGAGAAGGACATGAGGGTCCTGGTAGATGAAAAACTGAACACAAGACATCAATGTGCTCTTGCAGCTCAGGGAGCCAATGGTATCCTGGGCTTCATCAGAAGAGGGATGGCAATCAGGGACATGGAGGTGATGGTCCCTCTCTATTCTGCCCTTGTGAGGCCCCATCTGAAGTACTGCGTAAAGGTCTGGGGCCTCCAGTACGGGAAAGATGATGAGCTGTTAGAGAGGGTCCAGAGGAGAGCCACAAAGATGATCAGAAGGCTGGAACACCTCCCCTATAAAGACAGGCTGAGTGAGCTGGGCCTGTTCAGCCTGGAGAAGAGAAGGCTGTGAGGAGACCTCACTGCAGCCTTCCAGTATTTAAAAGAGAATTATAAACAGAAGGAGAATCAACTTTTTACAAGAATAGATAGTAACAGAACAGGGTGAAATGGTTTTAAATTCAAAGAGGGAAGATTTAGATTGAATGTCAGGAGGAAGTTCTTTACACAGTGTGGTGAGGTGCAGGAGAAGGCTACTCAGAAAGGCTGTGGATGTTCCATCCCTGGAGGTGTTCAAGCATGGGACCATGGGCAATCTGGTGTAGTATCAAATCTGGGGGTTGGTGGCCCTGGTGGTTGCAGGGGGGCTGGAACTCAATAATCCTTGGGATCTCTTTCAACCTAAGCCATTCTATGATTTTATGATACTATTGCACAGGATGAAGAAGCTACCAAAGCAGAGAAAAAAATAGTTTAAACAAACCATACTTTTTGGGTGGGAGTAAAATGCCAATAATCTACCAGAACTGTGATATTATTCACTTTAATACAGACTGTTGTGGTTTTGTGGTTTTGATGCCGGTATTCCACATCAGAGCATCATGCAGCAGTGAAGGAGTTAATGCTGGGGGAGCAGCAGAGGGGAGGGGCGGAGCTCCGCACCGGATGCAGGCGGCGCTCGGTCTGGGCGCGTTGCTCTGGGCTGCCGTGGAGGTTCAGCACGTGTGCTTCCCCTGCGGGTCCTCCTTAGCGTAAGCTCACAGCTTTTGGTTTGGAAATTGTTATCTCTCTTTCAATTGTTCAATTTTATTAGATTTAGTAAAGTTACCGTTCCTTCTCAGATCGTGCCGTTGTTTTCTTGTAGACCCATCTCTTCCCGCCGTTTCCCCCTCCCCCTCCCGGAGCGCGGCTCTGCTCGGGCGGCCGCGCGGCCACTGACGCAGTTTCTTTTTCTCTCCCCTCTCCTTTCTCGGTTTTCCCTTGGGTCACTGTCACGGACAACACCGTGACACAGACACATATAGATTCCCACAATAGATAGAAACATTTGGACTGTTATTTTTAATGTCTTTTAAAGATACTAACAATAAATGGAAATCATACAATATTTTTATTACATTGCTGCAGTTGGCAAGAAATTAGAGATATTTTGGATTATGGCACTGACTGCATTTGTTCAAAAGCAGTGGGTAATTGCCACTGTTCTCATGTGCCACAGAGTCAAAAGAAGGCAACTGCAGACTCAGAGTGACTCTCCAAATGAAAGGTATTAATATGTTATTTTTTATTACTAGAATATAATGTTTTATATATAACGTATAAATATATATATATATATAAATGAAATAACAAAAAGTAAGCTGGGTATGATCCTAATGTCAATTTTAAAGCTCATATTTATCCTAGGCTATAAAAATAAGTCTCTACAGGAGAAGAATCAGAAATTAAATACAACTTAATTAAGGAGAGAAATTAATAGGAAAACTTCCAAACCACTATACATAGCTTTTCACCCTCAAATGAAAGGGGAACAGTTATGGATCTTCTAAAGCCAGGAAAGTGTTATTATTTAGTAGGTTTTATCTTCAGTACACAGGAACTTATGATTTCATTCAAATAATTTTTAAAGAATGTAGTAAAATACTAATGCCAAGTGAATATTAAAATATGTACTTTGAAGAAAAATATTTGTTCTAAAAGAATCTAGAAATCCTGCTAAGGGATTTGATTTAGTAGTAGCTGGGTAGGGATAGTGATAGGAGGATGGTTGGACTAGATGATCTTGTAGGTCCTTTCCAACCTTATGAACCTATGAACCTATGAACCTAGGTGTTTCCTCTAAGCTCAGAATAACATCCATATTTCTTCTTTTCTCACACATCTGATAGAGATTTCAACATTCTTGAATATGTGGTAGAATGCTATAGCAAAAAATGGCAAGGTAAAATGTATGTACGTAGTTCTTCAATTGTTTTAAAAATAAGTTAGCATCTTTTCTATTTTATAGTTGACAAACTGAATCAACAGAAAGTCATTCAATCACAGTTTGCTCAACTAAGAACTATCTGCAACTTGGGTCAGAAATTGAGAGCAACAATATATGTAGGTATCCTACATATTTAACTTTGTCTGCATGAATTCATGCACTCATGCTCCAGATCTTAACTGTATGTTTATTTGCCGTATCAGTCAATATTTTACTCCTTTTTTTTTTCTTTTTTTTTTTTGTTACTGAGTGCAGAACTGAGCTTCCATCTTTTTTGTACATACACAGAGAACTGAAACTTGATCTCTGTTATGAACAACACCAATCTGGGGATTTAAAATTTCATCTTAGTCCTACTGTTAAGTTTCTTGAGTTACTGAACTGAACTTAATGTGTTTCTGCTTCACAAGCCCCCACTAGTATATTCTGTTTTCTTTAAGTATGAAGAAATGGAAATAGATATAATAGTTGATGGTTTCTATTAAGTGTATTTATATGATACTATTGAGCTTTTCTTGCCAGAGCAGCCATAAATGATGATAAATAATTTGTTTAGCATATTTTTCAGCTATATTCAGAACATGGTAAACTAATGATGTTTGAATTTTAAAAGAGATAAGTTAGTGAAGAAAATTTTAATTGACATATTTCACTTTCTTCATGTTGTTTTCATCACTGTTATATGTCAGTAGATCCTATAATCTGTGGAAGAATTACACGGAAATTCAATGTATTGAGTTGAATATTACGCTATCAAGGCCTGAAATCTATGCAACTTTGCAATAAGCAGTAATTTCTCCTGTTGCCACAATTTCTTAATATTTTTTCCTTACTGTCTAAGTAGTACTAGGCATTTCCATTCCAAAATATATATATATTTACATAGAGACATGAAATAATTTTAAACAGAAAAAAAGTGTACTGAAATAAAGCGAATTGTATATAATGTCCTGATTAGGATAGCCTGCTCTAAATGAATTTGAAATTGCTAATGAAGCAAAAATTCATGAAGAACCAGGGAACAAACATCTGTACATTTGAAGGCCCAGAATTTACAATGAATAACAGAAAATATGTAATGGTAACTTAACTCAGTACTCAAAGGCTTATATTCTGAGGAAAAGCTGTAAGAAGTAGGCCTCTCACATCCATAGTAAAAGGCCTAATGTAGCCACTAGCTGTGATCAAGATGAACTTTTACAACACTTCTCCTCCATCCCTCTTGGTGTCACTATGTTCAACTTGCTATGAATGTCACAGAGAATTTTATTTTTCCAGGCAGCATCTGAAATAAGGCACTGCTTGAAGCATTGCACCTGAGTATCAAGCCATCAATAACATTCTTGTTTATCAGAGCTCTTATAAGTTTTGGTCTTTGCAACAACACACAATAACATAGTCATGTTAATAAATAAGGATCACTTAAGCATATACTTACAATTGTTGCTTAATTAAAACGCAGAGCAGGTAGAATCACAGAATCATTCCAGCATCATATATCTGTGAATAAAATGACTAGGATTATGCAACAAATCAGTTTGTTCAGCTTATTCTCCTATTATTCTCCTATAAATGAATATTTCTAAAGAGAATGCACACTGTATAAGAGGAAATAAACCTTTGTTTATTAATTAGTAAAAAATATAGGTTTTATCAATAACGTGAACATTATTTGCATTGTCATCATACCTATAAACATGGACAAGCACTGTTCTGTACACAAGGGGCACAGGAAACATATAGTCTATAAGTATTTCAGAAAAATGAATCAAATGTAGCTATTTTATTTTCAGCAACAAAAACTTGACACAAATTCCTTCCCATTAACACTTCTGCATCGCTCTATCTTTGATTATACATTATCTTAAAAAAAAAAAAGTAATTATTTAATTCTATATACATCATTGCCATATAAGTGCCAAATTACAAAGAAATTCTTTGCATTTGAATTATTAAATATGCAAAAAATGCTCTAAAGCCTCAAATTTTTCTTATTTCACATCTTCTCACAAGTTAGTGTCTCTTACATCTCCAGCACATTTTCCTGCGAATTTTCCTGTAGCATTACTACAATTTCTACATTTCATACAGTAAAGTTCTGCTAATTTTTCACGTTTTCTCAATTTGCCTTTATTGATGGATCTAGTGAATTTCATATTCTGTAGCATGTAGTGTGGTTAAAAGTATTAGAAACAAGGACAAGACTTAGTGAGGTCAATAAAGATAAATAGCTTATCTATTTCATACATCTCTTTTTACCTCATGTATTTTCCTTGCAAAAGATATCAGTAATGCTTCATCCACCATTTAGAATGTGAGTATTTAAATTTCACCCTTCATTGTTGTTTGATATGATTAAACTTTTGTGTCACAGTCCACTGTTGTAAGGAGAACTGTTTATCCAGTTCTCATAGGAGGTATATTAATATTGTTTCTTAAACCTGTGGTTTGTCTGAAGAGTTTTTCTTCTCAGATGCATATGTTATTAAATAGGTTTTACCAGATTTAAAGTTCATCTAGAAAAGCATTTTACGTGTTTTTTGAAATACTTGTTACGTGTTTCACATTTAAATACTGCCAGGTAAAGACTTGATAGCTTTTCCCTGTAGGAGCCACCGAAGGTTAGGTGACACAATGAATTAACTTTGACATTCAGAGCCATATGCTCCCACAGTCTGAATACCTACTGGAACAGTGAATCACTGCAGCACTACCCACCTCAGAAAAAACTGAGACTCTGAATCTTCCTCCAGTTTCAATGTGTGAGCTAAATGCTTACTCAGCACCCTACCAGACCAGACAAAAAAAGGCCAAATCAATCTCTGATTTTTTGTACCAGACTACAAGTTCTTCTTAAAAAAGTTGCATTCTATGACTTCTTCCTCCAGAGGCCTCTATTTTATCACCCTGTCCCTCAAAAAACAAAACAAACAAACAAAAACAAAAACAAAAACAAAAACAAACAAGAAAACACAAAACCACCACCCCCCCCCCCCAAAAAAAAAAAAAAAAACAACACCCAGAAATCTGTGAAAGCAAAAAAGCCCTTCCCCAGAAGCACCTCTCATCAAATTCATTCTCTCATCAACTTCACCCTCCCTGGATCACAAGGACGAGGTGTCCATGATAAGCTGTCCACAATGGCGCCTCAGTCTGAAGGCTTTCTTTCTGCTTTCTTACCTCAGCATGTTCCCACCTCACTGCTGATGGCCAAATGGATGCCCAGGGCTGGCAGCACTCATAGGACCAGGGCTTGAAGAGTCTGCTGGAAGGCCAGAGGGAGAGCCCTCCCAGTCCAAAAAGAGCGCTGCTAACGGTGGCAGAAATGGCATTTACCAACCCCACCTGTGCAGTAAGCACATCCAGTGTTTAAGTAAAAATGTCCCATGCACACTGATTATTCCTACTCAGTTTCCTGGGTGGAATGAGGTCCCTACTGAAACTGCTATCTGCATGAACAGAGGACTGCCAATGCATGTGCCATTGTAATTTATTCATTTTTTTAGCTATCTTTTATTATACTAAAAATGGAAATATCATGCCAAGACCTGGATTTTACATTATTCTCAGCTGTTAGCCGTTCAAAAGCACAATGAGTTCATGCTTTGTAACACTAGGAAGGATGAACTCAGCTGTCTCTATCAATTTATCCAGAAAAAAACAAAAAAGCAAACAAAAATCAACCAACCAACCAACCAACCAACCAACCACCACCAACAAAAACAGAAAAAAAAAAACAAAAAAACAACCAATCCCAAAACCAGACAAATCCAGGCTCGTGTCTTCTAGACAATATCTATAGCAGCCCAGGCTGCACTGTCATGAATGTTTCTCCTGTCCCAGACAGTCTATAATCCAGCCCACCCTCCTTTGCCACCCTTCGTACATCTAAGTGTGAATAAGAAAAGAATAGAGCAGTTCAATTGGAAGGGACCTTCAAAGAGTATTGAGTCCAACTGCCTGACTATTTCAGTGATAATCCAAAATTAATATGGGCCCTTCCTAACTCTCAGCTTTGTTTATGGTATTTTATATGCAGCATTATTAGCTTAAGGAAGCTTACAATTTCTGCACTTCTGCTTTGTGAAATTTTCATAATTAGGTATGTATAATTAAGATTCCCATTAGTGTTTTTTTTTTCTTGCTGCTATGTGTATTCCCCTGCTCAAGTTCCTTTATCCCAGAAGGATGACAGCTAAATGCCTTGAGACTTTTTAGTGCCATCATTGTTCCTCAAGAATTAGACTGCAGTTAGGATCTGATTCATGCATATTTTATGCACTATTTCCTTGATTTTTTTTTAAGTTTTGCTTAGGAACTTAACATTGCTGAGAAAAAGTGCCAATATTTCTTATTTACATAAATCCCTTGAGAATTGTTGCCATGTCTTCCTTCTTCACCTCATTATGCATTACATGCATTCCAAAGAAGAGAAAGAATCAGCTAATAACAAGGCATGCAGTAGTCCAACTAACCAAATATATACAGGTTTCTATTTCAACCTTTCACATAAATAGTGCCATGGATTTCATCAGTATACACGTAATGTACCTCAGAGGCATCACCCTGAATTCACATCAGCGTAAATGTACCTCAGAGGCATCACCCTGAATTCACATCAGCGTAAATAAACACAGATTTTTAATGCTAAGAGACAGCCATCAAAACAATCATCAAGAAAATGTGAGTGTACAAAGCAGTCTGTTTTTCAGACTTCATAAATATTTCATCATAAAACCTAGTTACTGTTATGCAGTTGTAAGTTGCTAAAATCTTAAAATAATTGGCTAAAGAGGAAGCCATAGAGTTAGCAGAAGAAGCATTGTGCCTCCTTCCTATGAACATAGGACCCTCTTGTCTGGACAGGAGACAGTAGGCGCTTCCTTTACGGCAAGCAGTTGGTACAGCTCCAGAAAAAAAGGATGGAGTTAGAAAGAAGTAGCTGGCAGCAGTTAGCTCTGACTGGAATGAACCATTTCCCTCCCAGCCCTGTCACTGTATATGACAGTAATAAACTGTAGTGCAGTGTAATTGGAAAAACCAGTCACCTATTGCAAAGAAGTCTAATTCAGCATACAACCAGCAAATTAACTTTCTTCAGCATTCCTGAAAACTTGCCTACCACTTCAGTGTCCAAAAGAAACCAAAACAATAGTCCGTTAGCCTAAAGAACAGCGAGCAGGAAGGAAACAGAAATGTTAGCAGTCCTCTTCCTTGGAGATCCATTCTAGTTAGTGAAGTCACAATTCCTGCTCTGAGGAGCTGGATTCTTGTCAAAGAAGGAAATCATTCAACAGAATGCCTTTTTGTTTCCTTATGAAAATTAATACTTTTTTCTTTGTCAGAAGGATCAGGTAAAATTGCTGGTGACTGCCATCCCTGACACTAAATTTCTGACATGTGATTGCTGGAATACTGTCAGGTCACTCTAATTTTTGTTGTTAAAACAAATACTGATTCTCTGTAACAAAAGTAATAATGAAGTGGGATTTAATAAATTTTCCTTGGTATGTGCTGTGCTGAAAGATGTTCAGGAGAGAAAAATATAGTAGAATTATCTTTAGGCTGTCCAGTATTATTGGAACAAATAACAAAGGGAAAATAGACACAGAAGATACTGAGGATACATCATAAGAGTTTGCAACCCTACATCTGTGGGACATGAAAGAATAAGTAATTGATTATTGGATTTTTCAAATGTTCAGAAAAGTGTTTACATGCAATTTTAAACAACTTTTAAATAAACCTAACATGGTTTATAATATTTCCTAATATTTCCTGTACTCCCTTTCCCACCTCCTTACTCCCTGCAAGAGTATGATGTTTATTTTCTCGTTATAAAGTTTAGGAATGTGTAAAACTTCAGAAAAAATATCATTTTTTTAAAGGAGCTTGGGAAGAATGAGAACTACGGGTAGTGGATTTGGAGAAGCATTTGCACTAAAAGACTTTTTTATAAATTCTAGAAATATTTTGATGTTATCTTATATTTAATAAGTAGATTTAAAAAGTCTACATTTGCTTTCATTCCCTCTCATCTAATACTTGACCTATTGCATTGACATTTATGATGAAATACACAGATGTAATCAAAATCCAGAATTATTGGATGTTTATTCACAAGGAGGCATTATGTTTGTGTCTCAAAGCCTAATCAGAAACTCAGTGTGATTGTAAATCGTGATAGAATGAGACACTAGCTATATCTAGAGTAAAAATTAATAGACGTCTATCCTCAGATCTGCCTTTTGCATGCATACAGTACATGTTCTCCTCTTAAAGTAGCACTGTTCTTGTCTGCTCTTCTAGAAAGTTAAAAATTAAAATCGACTTAGTTATGTTCATTTGTTTGTTATGTTTATATGAATATTTTGTAAGATCTTGCTGCTTCTATATATCCCCTCTGTTCTTCTAGAGGCTTGAAAGAGATTGAATCTTTATGATTCACTCATCTAGTAACCTCTCCAGAAGCTTTCAGATGAATATTAACTGAACAGAAGGAAACAAGAAGAACTGATATTTTGTAAAAGACCCTGAAAATTACTCCTTGCCTACCGTTAGGATACAACCCATTGGATTTTGTTTTGTAGGGCAACAACTGGCAAACAGATATTCAAAATTAAATGTTTGTGCCTGTATATTCATGCATGATCACACACATACTAGATGCTTACTACAGCAATGAGAAATTAGTGAACCACCATTGCCAAGTTAATATTTCCTAGGTATACACAAATTTTTACAACTGTGATTATAACCACTAAGAAATCTGTAAAAATTAACATGTATCTTAAAAGCCAGTAAATATATTCTTTTCCCTACCCATAATCAATCCATACACATTCAAGCACCATTTTTGTTGAATATAAGTTATTCACCTCAAACTAATAATGCACAGAAGTTGCCATTATCTGTATATAGAGAGAAATACATTATGAAAAAATATGTCAGATTTCCTGTGTTCTTTCCTCACAAAAAATTCTGAACAGACTTCAAAAGGAAAGAAGCAGCTTGATCTCAGATCTAGCAGGTGCACAGGTTGAAAGACTATCTAATCTTGTAGGATGTTCATTGTAATACAGATCTGTATGGAAAGACCTCTGAATCACACAGTCTCACAGACTATATCAAGGGTTACCCTGAAGGTGCCTTCAAGAGCAGATACATTTGAATCAGTAACATACAGTACTTCTGTACTTACAGTGATTCCTATATAGCCACCCAAGAACTGCTGTGTTGTGATAGACCACAGTGACCTCAAGATATTTGTCTAAGGTATTACAACTCTCCTGAAGTTCTTGCAGAATCAAGAGCCATTCCTTTTTCTTTTTTTCCCTCTTCTTTCACTTTTGACTCCAATATACAACACTATCCCCAATAAAATGCAAACACGCTGTACTGCAATGCACCTCTTTCTGTTAATAGACCTGCTGAAGCCTATATCTTATTTAACTGTATACAAAAGTCAAAGTCATCATGGCATTGATTTCATTTCAGGACAGTCCATTGCAATATTTTCTAATCAATATGTGTTTACAGCCCTAGAATCAAAACACTTTCCTCTTGGAATGCAACCTCTTTCATGTTCTTACCTTTTTTGGTTCAGTAATGTCTGTGAATGAAATTGTGTCTACACTTGGAATCTGTAACTGAAAGGGATTATTTCAGAAGTTCATAATTCATTCCAAATTACAAAAAGCAGGAAGGATTTTTTTTCCTAAATATTAACATTTTCAACACTTAGAGACCCTGCACAAATGCACTGCTATGAAGAACTGTCAAGAACACAGATCTTTCATAATCAGTACAAATCATTGTTATTATAGTGGTCTCTAAATAACTTATAATGGCCTGTAGTATTGACAAAAAAAAAAAAAAGAAAATCTGTATTTCAAATAATCACTTTCTAGTAATTATAGAGTTCATTTATTTTATATTGCCTAGACACTGTTTCTGGAAAAAGAAAACTGGTAATGATTGAAACCTGTATTTACAATAAAGTAGTAAGAAAATACAGAAGACTGTCTTCTATTGGTGCATTATTTAAATTGTTAAATAACTGCTTTAAAAATAAAGAGTTTTTTATTTCCTTCTTTCTTCTGATACATTTCACAACTGTGCTTGATGTTTACAGAGAACTGAGATGAGTTCCTTATCTTTAGCTAATGAAATTTGTAAATACTGCAAGAATTTCACTTTGTTTTTCTCTTTAAGAGCAATTTATTTTCAGTAATTGCAAACCCCCTCACAAAAATAAATAAATAAATAAAATCATTCAAGTATCTTACCACAGATTAGTAAATTGACAAAAAAAAAGAAAGACACAGGTAGACATTTTGATTAATAAGATGTGCTGATACACATTCTGACATAAATGACACAAGCAGGGCAAGTAGATTTAGGTCTTGGCTGAGAGCAGAATACCATTGTTTCATGATAATCAAACCAGATAGGTTGCCAGAGGAAAACAGAATACTCTAGAAACCGGGCTTTTCCTGAAACCACCAATCTACATCTGAGAAAACAACCTTAATTTGAGATTTGTACAATCTTGGTAAGAAATAAAACCATTTGGTTTGACAAGAGCACACGTCTATTGAAATAAATTATTCATAAGAAAACCTGTTACCTTGATAAGCCTTACAATCTTTTACAATATTTTTTCATTACAAAATAAATAAATAAATAAACAAAATAGATGTTCTTCTCACTTTTGAAAGGTCTTTAAATACCCCACACATTTAATTAAGTATGCTTGCTCTAATTATTGACAGTGATCTACTTAGAAAAAAGAGGATATGTTTTACCTTTAACCTAACAAGGAAAATTGTAATTCAGTAACAATACAAGGATAAATGGTTTTAAACTGGAAGAGGGTAGATTTAGTGGAAGAAATTCTTTACTGTGGGAATGGTGAGACTCTGGAACATTTTGCTTAGTGAGGCTGAGCATATCCTCTCCCTTGAAGCACTCAAGGCCATGCTGGATGGCACTTCAAGCAACCTGGTCTAGTGGGTGGTGTTCCTGACTATAGCAGGGGAGTTGGAATTACGTGATCTTAAATATCTCTTCCAGCTTAAACCATTCTATGATTCTACGAATTACCAAGAAATTAAAACAAACACATTTTCATTGTCTTGTAGTTCATTGTCTCCTTTAAAATAGACTAGTATAATTCTGTCCCCATAGTTCTAATCACAGAGTCAATACCTCACTTATTATAGTGTCTACCTGGTTATCTCACAGCAACAGTGTGCTGTACTCAAAATTGTGTGTTCTCAAAATGGCACTGGCATTTTTTTGTTCAGAATCAAGTGTCCGAAATTGTTGATATGTGTTCACATGCACAGAAATTAGATCTTCCCTCAGCCTAAATATTTCAGGTATGTAGTTGCTCAGTTCGTAAATCTACTACATTCCTCATGGACCACTATATCTCAGATATGTTACGCTCAGCAAAAGTTTAACCAGCTACCCACAAGAGAAAGACAGCATTCACCAAGGTGTTGAGGAGGTGCTGGTGAAACAGAAACAGAATTGATTACTTCATGATGTGAAGGTGTCTTCTCTCTGATGCACAATATCTTCATTTCAAGTGGGATAAATCATCCATTTTGGCACTGTTGTCAAGATCAAAAAGACAACCAAAACATGAAATGGATATTTTTCATAAGATATTTGTAAAATAACTGTGATGTGTAATAGTACAACTTGAATATTCTCTGCTAAATTACTAGTTCATTTTTCTCTGCAATGAAGAACGACAAATGACCTATGCCTCCAGAGATAATGGACTCAGAGCAATATTCAGATTGGTCTCCCTCCCGCCACTTAATAGCAGATTCATTTTGCTTGTCATTCTCTAGAGGTTAGTTCAATATTAAAATCTCTTTCTAAAGTATATTTAAATGTCTCTTTCTGTAGATATTTCTTTTCTACTGATTTTGGAAAACTCTTGGTAAGTATGTCCTTTATACGTTCAATATTTTATTTACATTGTTTTCTTATAAATTTTCTTTTTTTTTAGATCTGTAGTTCATCCAGAAAGTTTAGTGAAAGATTAGCATTGAATTAAGTTGTATACTCAAGCCATTTAGCTACAAGTCATAATTAACCAGGAAGTTTCTAGTTTTACCTCAGTACAAAAGAATAAAGAATTCACATACATGATAACAAAATCAGAACAAGTTAAGTGATTCCTAACTTTATTCTGAGAAGCTCCAATTATATTTTGGTTCTATTCTGGAGCCTGATAACTCATATATTCTATCATTTAGATCCAGATCGTTTATGATCTTTTCCAATTTCTAATAATTCAAAATATCAAAAAAATTTCCAGTACAATTTACATGTCTGTGTAGTTCAATTCTGAATCACCTCTGAACTATCAGATAATGAACCAGCAGGTATACTAAAAGCCCTCCTGTTGACCCAGCTTTCAGGAAATGATAGTAGACAAATGTCTTGTTCACATCTCTTATTAAATGTATCATTCCTACTTTTAAAAATTTGAAAATCACTACAATTAAACAGTGAAATCTGTGTCTTTGCAAATAGATCTATTAATCTGTATTGTTAGTATTTATGCTTTTGGGTTTTTCTTTTGGGGGGAGGAGATTTTGACTTTGAAACCTACATCTGAGTATGCCAGGTGCTCCAGATGTAACATATCTGAATGTAAAATCAGCATGAAATTATAGGTTAAAACCCAGACTGAATTATTTCTAGCTTCAGTGCAGGCCACTCTCAGATAGGTATCATGGTTTTATTATTTTTGTTATTGGTATTCCACATCATAACATCACATAAGGTACTGGGAGTTAAAGAGTTAATGCTCCAGTTCTGTGCACTAACGAATTTCTGGGTACCTGGTTCGCAGAAAATAAAAAGAACTACATATGCCAGAGGACTTTTTGTTCCCATTTTCTACTCAAAGGGGAAGATAAAACTGCACACAAGTCCCAAGAATTCCCTTTTTTTTTTTTTTTTTTTTTGCTGTTTATCTGAGTGGGAGCTTCCTAGCCTTTTCACCTTCAGCTTTAGAGCAAGGCATTTAGTTTCGGACACTCTCTCATTTAATTTGATTTATTAGCTTCAATTCCAATTATGTTGGATTATAATGCATTATTTTGCATCCAAGATCTTATTCACTAAGTTAGTTTTCCTCCTCAGATTGTTGCTGATGTTTTGTTTTTAGGCTCATCTCCCTACCCTCTCCCTTTTCCCCCTTCCTCTTTCCTGGGGTGTGGGTTAGGGTTAGGGTCTGTGATTCCTCTTCCCCATTAATCACAGAACAGAGCCAAACCATCCCATAAACTGTTGACAATAGGAGACTACTAATATAGACAATAACTAAAAAGTTTTTGCTAATTTTGAAACTGTAGTATTGATCATGAGATTTGTCACGCTTTATCAGCAATCATTTATGAAGTTTCACTGCCAAGTACTGCCTATGTCTATTGCCTTTTAAAATAATCCTGGAAATAGAAATGTTCATATAGTTGCTAAAAGTTGATTTTTGTAGGGGGAAGCAAAAAAATTGATTCCATTTCAAAAACACATAACATTATAATTATTTAAAGTTGCCTGTGCTTAGGTTAATTACAGAAATGGTACTTAACACAAATTAGAATTCATTCCTCTTAAGAAAAAAGGAATAATAATAAAAAAAACAAGTTTCTGTTCCAATATTTCTGTTCTTCTAGGACTGTGATCCCTGGATAAGTGCCACATCTGCCCTGTGTTGTTTAATTTACTGGTGATTTTACCTTTTTCCTCAGGAAAACACAGTATTTATTCATATAATATGACATGTCACAATATTACAATGATTATCCAGTTGCTTTATGTATGGTCATAATACCATCTGGTATAAAGCTAGCCTTCTTTTTGCATATGTACCATCTGGAACATCTATCTATATTCTAATTATTGTACAGATGAGATTTTTGTTTTACAGAAACACCATATTGGCTGAATCCTTCATTGATTGCTTAATTTTTAAAAAATACAATAATGTAAAACAGAAACAAGAACTTGGCATCTTATATTAGTTTTCAGCTATCGCATTTTTGACATGCATTTCTTCTAAGGATATTTTTTAAATCTAAATTTATTTACAGCTACTTAGCTATTCATTTTAGTAGAAACATGAAAAATAGGCTGTGGCTATTTAGGTGAGATGAGTTAACATTTATTCTAACGTTCTTTGGAAGATAATCTCCAAATGCTGAACTGAACTTAATTCCTCACTGTTACCTAGAAGTGAGAGTTTCTACATCCTTACAGAACTCAATGCTTGGCCATAAACTCAGTTATTTGTGTGCATTTGCCTTACCTTGACCATCAACTCTAACATTTTCATACCAAAATTATCGCTAGGATAAGCCCTCACAGTAAATACATCAAGTCTTCCAAACCTTATAGCCAGCTATAAACTTATACACTTAGGCCCCTTTGAAGTGGAGATATCAGTACCAGTGGTAGAGGAGAAAAATGAGGTTTCTTCCTGGATCTCAATAAGAAAGGCTTGACAACAAATGATGGAATAAAATCCCTGTTTTAGTAAGGCAGAAGAAAATGAGGAACACAGATACTGAGTATATCCTATGTCCCTTCAAAAGCTGGGAATTATACTTTTAAGCAGCATTGAGTGGATTCTGGGTGGATTTTCCCATAGGACATTGCATAGATTCTGTCCACAGAAAGGTCCTTTTCCCTCCCATGAGAAATGAAAACAAGACAATTATAAGTCTTCCATTTTTGTCTCAGTTCTATCTGAAGTAATTTTATGAAGTCTCATTGGTAAAAATTGTCCCTTCATGTTGGAATGCAAGTTTCATGGATAATTGATATGAAACATCCATAAATGTTGATATTACTTAATAGAGCTGTGGAATACAGTCTCTAAGTCCCATGTTCTAAGTGCTTGCAAACTTTGTTTTGTTCCTGTTACTTTTAAATTTAGGTGACAGTAGGATCCTAGATTAAACAGTAGTACAACACATTATTTAAATAATAAAACTCTAATCTAATCTATGACGCTAATACTTGCTGCCTCCTCTAGTGGAATCTTGCTTTTAAATTGTTCAATTTTATCAAGAAATAAATGAAATACAGAATTCCTTTAATTAGAAGTTTCAAATTAAACATCCTTTCAGATTTGTAATAATTACAAAACTAGGAAAAAGACTACAGAAATGAATTCCTTCAAGAAATTATACACAAATGTCAAGATGTTATTTAATTCTCAGTTACTATGTAAAATATTTTCTAAATGTTTTCCTGACTCTATTGTGAGAAGCAATTCTAAAAATCCAGGGCTTTTACACTTTTTGAGTAAGAGTCCAACTCTTGATTTATACAGAGGGAAGCTAGACCGTTAAAGCTCTACATCTATCACTGAAATTAAGAGAACTAGAATAGAAGAACTAGAATTGAATTTAAGGAGTATATAACTTTTAAAGAAGTTTGACTTTTTTTTCTTTTGATTTTGTTTAAGAAAATATCTTGCATATGTTCTTAGCTTAGAACTTCTTTGATAGTGAATTTTTGGTTGGATTTCATTGAACATGTAACTCCTTACATTCTAAAATAATAATTTTTAATATTTAGCCTCTGCTCCTCAATAATATTCTTAACATAAATAGTACTGGAAAAGGTCCCCAACCGAATTAAAGCTTTAGGCATAGGCAATACATTGATCAATATATTGATATTCTCATTTTAACTTCAAATGTGGTTCTGCAGAAATCTACTCTAGTTTCAGACCTGGTCAATAGCTAGTAATATAGCCTTGACTCAAAGTAGAGACCAAATTTCCAGATGTACAAATTACATCATTTATGCAGCACGTGGTTTTTGCAAACAAAATCTTATTCTGTGACCTATAAATGGTCATTCTATGTATAAGATACATGAGTTTGCTATTCTGCTGTATTTACTTCCCATGGCACTTCAGCTTAGCCATCTTTTGAGCACCGTACTTTTAAGTGTAGACAAACTGGACAGAGAATACAGAAAGATGATTTTTTAAAGATAGTGCATTATAAAAGGTTAAAACATATGCCTTTATTCTTGAATACTATACTACTGTTGTCTTTGAAGACTGCAGGGAGAGGGAGACAAGACAGTGGAGGGAAAAATTTAATCACTCTTTCAGTTAGTAATTTTTTTTTTAATATAAATGAGTGTGAATAGTTTTTCTTTCACAATCAGAGAGGTTTGATCAGGGAATGGTGATCAGACAGAAAGTCAGTCTTTCAAACATATAAGCATTACAATTAGTAACCAGGATTGGGTGAGAAATAAACAACTCTTCAACAAGTATGAACTTAGAGGAATTTTTCCCACTTGGTGGAAAAATCTACCACAGGTAAACACTATGTGACACTAATCTGAAGAAACAATATAGGACTTATTTCCCCTCCTCTTTGGATAATGGACTTGAACTAGAAAGGCATACCCAAAGGTGATTTTGCTGCTCATCAGGACCACGTACAACTAAGAAAAGCAACCTATTAAATGTAATTATACAAAGAGAGAAATAATGATTCCTTCTGAAGATATTTTTCTGCTTCATTGAAATTGGTAAAAATGTACATATAATTGCTCTTGTACTTACTGATAACTAAACTTCCATACCCAATTGAATGTGAAAATGCTTTAGAAATTCCTGTTCATCACCACTACATTCACAAAGCATATACATCCTAGAAAAATAAGTCAAGAACAGAAAGAAGGCTAATAACTGTAACAACAACAGAGGGAAGCTTATCATCTTTCTGTTTCCCATCTTGAATCAATCACTTTACAAAAATTGTTTCAGTGAATGAAGAAAAGGTAGCACTGCAGGAGTCTAAGACCTGTTTATTACATTCATTGCCCATAAAGCACATGAACAAGAAGAGAATCACAAATTCACCTTTGTTCAGCTTTTCTTCAATTCAGAGAAAAAATAAAACAAACCACAAGTGCCATGGCATTTTACTCTTGGAGACATCAGTCTCCTGGGTAAAAAAAAAAAAAAAAAAAAAAAAGGAAAATCTCGACCACAAGATATTCAAATGAAAAGCAGAAAGCGTTGCAAGTTCAGAGAATATATCTTACGCAAACTTTGTCCTTAACTACATCTTGCAGCTATTTAAATGTCTTTTACTGTTTCATTTAAAAAGTCATGTTCTTCCCTGTTTGTTCTCAATCAATTAAAACAACAATAGTAAAACCAACAACAAAAGACACAACACATCTGATAAAGACAAGAAATATTTACAAAGCAAATTTGACACTTACAAAAAGCCAGAAATGCAAAATAATGAAGTTAATAGCCATGTTCAAATGAAGACTAAATTTTTGCTTAAGCAAATATCTCTGGGAACACATCACAGTTAAGGAACAAATGATTACCCCAGTGACAACTGGCGCTACTTGAGATACCACAGGTTATCCAATCTTGTATCCAGAGAACATCGTGAAATGCAAAAGTCACATGCATGTCTGGTGTTACATCACAGACAAATGCATGCGTCAGGAAGAATCTTGACAGCTCTGCCAGGGAGTAACAAGAGCAGGGCTGTCACACAAGGAAGGAAGAAGCCAAGAGTGTTTTCAGCACAAGCAGTACCTCCCCTGTGAACCACATCTTTAAAGAACCTGAGCAAAGCAGAGGGAGCAACATGCTCACTTGACAGTAAAGCAAGAATCAGGGACAAGGCTCAGACAGAAGACTGAGACAAGGACAGCATAAACAGGGCAACACTAGTGTCCTTGTCTGAAAAGAAAGGAGCTCAAGAGTATGGAGGTGTGGGTAGCAAGGGAGGCTGGTCAGGACCATTAAACTCTATTACATCACTGATGACCTAAGATGACCTGAGGTGTCTATGCCAGGATTGAATGGGCCCCTAAGATTTTGCAATTGTAATTTGATTATTATAGCAATAAAATAGCTGTTGGAGTGGGTTCACAGGAGGGACATGAAGACAAAGGGCTGGAGCCTCGTTCTTATGGACAGGATTAGGGAGTTAGGCTTCTTTAGCTTGGAGTAGAACGCTCTAGAAAGAGCTCATTACAGCCTTCCAGTACTTAAAAAGAGCTTATAAACAGTAGAAAACTCACTTTTTTTCATGGTCTCATAGTGGTAGGACAAGGGAGAATGGATTTAACCAAGAGAAGGGAGATTTTAGATTGGATGTTAGGAGGAAATTTTTTACTCAGAGGATGGTGAGGAACTGGGACTGATTACTCAGAGAAGGTGTGGATGCCCCATTCTTGGAGGCATTCAAGTCCAGGTTGGATGGGATGCTGGGCAGCATGATCTGGTGACTGGCAATCCTGTCCATGGCAGGGGCATTGGAACTAGATGATCTTTAAGGTTCCTTCCAAAGGAAACCACTCTGTGTTTCTATGATAAAACGATTTTATATTCATAATTTTATCTTAGTATCTGTAATAAAAGATATTTTGATTGTTGCAGGTAGCACTTTATCTTACTTTTTACTTTTTATTTCCTTCCAGTTCTATAGGTACCAATGGCTATTTTTACTCTCATGCTTTCCAACTTTCACATCATTGCCTTATTTCTGATTTGCTACTACATCCCCTTACTTAAATAATTATTTCAGGACTCCCTTTAAAACTGTATTCATTGGTCACTACTCATTTCATTTTTAAGATTATCTTTCTTTTTTCTAATAATAATAATAAACATATAAAAACATGCAGGTATTTTACTATAACTGAAATTTGTTAACAAAGTGATACACAAAACAGCTGGCAAGCATTGTGTACAATTCTCAGTAAGGATGAGTTATTCACCACCAGCTGTTTATAGCACAATGATGATTGTGGACCAATTGACCAGGGATTATTGCTTCCTCCCTACTTAAGGTGAAGTGTTTACATATTCTATGAATAGTGCTGATGAAGAGTCCCGCGGGAAATGGTTGGAAATATGCTACAATCAGATTGTTTGTGAAGTTTTCTCTAACAGTTGTGATTTTGCTTTTAACTCTGACCTACATATCGTAAACCTTTATATTGTTAAAAAATAGATACTATATTATATTGCTTACATATTTGAAAGAGATGAAAATAAAATGAAAGCAAATCAATAATTATCTGCCAAGCAAGTCCAAACAAAATCAGTATTAAATTAAAATCTTTCTCAACAGCCTCTCTCTTGCAAAAGATGTTAAAATATTTCTTTCGGTGACAACATAATTTTATTTTCTTAATTGTGGAATGTCAGAGTGAAATCTCCTCCTCCCTTCTTCCCATCCACAAAGTAATGCATTGACCACAGTGTAATTAATTTTAATTTACTTCATAGCTAATGATATAATTCATCCATCCATTCACAGAAAAACAAGAAAGCCAATAACCCTCCATGCCCCCCAAAAAACACTCTACATTCAAAATTACTGGGGAAAAAAATCCAGAAATTAGTAATAACAAGACACAGAAAAGATGAATTCAAACAAATCGATCTTGATTGAAAACATATTAGATTAAATATATATATAGTAAATATAACAAATAAAATATAATGTACCAAAAACCGGAACACTGACTCAATTTCTAACGAAACTGCTTTCACGGGATGCACTGTACACAGAATGTGTTAGTAATACAATTAATAAATGTACAGAATAATAAGATGTTTGAACTATATCAAAGTCAAGGGGAAAAGATTGTTTTCATTGCCTTTGTGATAACCAAGTATGAAATTTAACAGCATTTTTAAAGAAATAATAATAAAAAAAGCTACACAAAGTGGTAGCAGCATGCATGCCATATCACTATAAAAAGTAATGCATTTAAAAAATTTATCTAGCTGATCAGGTATCAGTTTCCCTCAATTAAACATAAAAGTGAAAATTATAACTTTTAAAAGAGCCTGAGGATCAACACACATTTAAAAAACTCAGAATTAGAAGACTTCCCTTCCTTGGCTAAATCTTTGAGAGAAGAGGCTGCAGATAGTGGGTATCAGTGTGCAACCAATACACCTTGATTAGTTTTGCCTTGATGTATGATTCTCCTTATTAATTGTGTCATTCTACTGTAGAAACAGTACTGTTGTTTAGTAACAAATTGGGCAGATACAGCTTTCATTTTTATTTTTATTTTTATTTTTATTTTTTAATGCCCATTACTATCATCAATTTCTGTTTCAAAAGAGAACACTTTTTTTTTGTTTCTTTCTTTCTTTGTTTATGACAATGGTGGTCTTCTCACTGACTTTTCTACTGACTGTAAAAACCCAGACTCAATTACTCTCAGTGCATAAAACCCTCCTGAACAGGCACTATTGTGGAGACCACTGGAGCTATTCAGTGAGAGAGATATTACTCAGAGATGTAAAACCATACTGTACAAGATAATCTGCAGACAGTAAGATAATAGTGTTCTACAAGATCAAAGAATACTCAGACCTTTTCATAAACTACCCTGTCACCTCTTTTTAGTCTGAAAACAAAGAGCTAACTTAACTATTTATAGTCACTGAAGTTTAGGGCTATCTATAGCTCAATATTTTTACATCCTTCTTATGTGACTACAAATGTCCACAAGTTAGAAACTGTGGCACAGTCAACAGTGACTTTGCCAGGAAAAAATACTTCACAAGCAGAGACCAATAAATGCTTAGCAATCCTTCCAGAATTAATGAAGCTACTGCAAAGCAGTAAGTTTCAGCATAGTCCCTCTCAAAAACCACTCATGAGCCAGATTTCAGTTATGGAGATCTGAGGTTGCGTCTTTATGTCCTCTGCTCTTAGAGCTAACAAGTCGAACACAGATTCCAACCCTGCTTATTAATGAAATCACTGATTGCAACCATAGAAAAGTTATGGAACTATTATTAAAAGTTATGCTCTGTGCAAGCGTTTTTCCTACCATTGAGTAGGGAGTAGACAGCTTCATTAGGAGAACACCATCAGCAGTGAGAGCAGCAATTCATTACACTATTCCTAGCCAAAGCTTTCTCATGTCTTGGCTATTAGAGACCTGAACTCGCTTGCATTCTCCTAATACTTCCTGGTCACACATTTAGCACATTAAAATCTTCTGTGAGATTTCTTTAATCTCATGTCCTAGTATTTTCTTCCCTGATTGTATTTGTTGTTGTGTAATTTGCTTTTGGTTTGTATACAGAAACACTGTAGCTATGAAATCTATAATTAAATATGCTTTCACCAAACTGCAAACATTAGGATAATTCATGCAATATTACTGATTTCCATATCTGTGGCAGTATGTGATATGAATGGAAGTAGGGCGGAGAATACCACAGAATATAGGAGAATAGAAAACTACTTTACTGTGGGAGATATACCTTCAGAACAAAGCAAACCATTTCACGAACTGACAGCAAAATGCTATAAACCAGGCATTATGGCTCTTCTTTTGATATTCTAAAAATAATTCATCTAGACTTCATCAAGGGCAGATCATGTCTGACTGGTGGCCTTCTATGTTTAAGTGACAGCACTGGTAGACAAAGGAAGGGCAACTGCTATTACATAGCCGGACTCATGTATAGTCTTTGACAGTGTCCTGTATCACATCATTATCTCTAAATTGTGTAGTTACAAAGGCTGAAACATTCAGTGGATAAATTACTGGTTGGATGGCTACAGCCAGAGGACCTATTTGAAGGTAGAGGCCAGTCATGAGCAGTCTCCGCCAGGAGTCTATCTTAGGACATCATTGTCAATGACATAGACAGTGAGATCAAGTGTACTCTCAGTAAGTTAGCTGATGAATGGTGCAGCTGAAACAATAGAAGGAAAAGATGTCACCCAGAAGGATCTTGATGAGTTTGAGTTGTGGGCCCAGGTAAACCTAATGAGATTCAATAAGCCAAGATCAAGGAATTGCATTTTGGTCAGGGAAATCCCAGATACATGTGCAGACTGGGAGAAGAATTCACTGAGAGAAGCTCTGTTGAGAAGGACTTGGGGGTCCTGGTGGGAGAAAAACAGGAGATGAGGCAGCAGTGTGTGCTTATCATCCAGAAGGCCAATAGTATCCTGGGCTGTGTCATAAAAGGGATGGCCAGCAGGGAGATGAAAGTTATTATCCACCTCTACTCTGCCCTCATGAGGCCTTATCCAGAGCATTGCATCCAGACCTGGGGCTCCCAAAACAAGAAAGATATGAGCTGTTGAAGCAGGTCCAGAAGAGGGCTGTGAAGATGATTCGAGGGTTCCAGCACCTCTTCTATGAAAACAGGCTGAGGGAGCTTGTTCAGCTTAGAGAAGGCTCTGGGGAAGCTCATTGCCACTTTTCAGTAGTTGAAGGGAGCTTATAAACAGGAGGGAGATTGAGTTTCTATACAGGCAGATAGCAATAGGACAAAAGGGAGATGGTTTTAAACTAAAATGGGATATTTAGGTCAGATGTGAAGAAGAAACTCTTTACTTAGAGGGTGGTGAGGCACTGACACAGGCTGTCAGAGATGCTGAGAATGCTCCATCCCTGGAGTTGTTCAAAGCAAGGTTGGATGGGGCCTTGAGCAGCCTGATCTAGTGACTGGCAACCCAGCCTAAAGCAGAGTCCCTTCCAACCTAAGCCATTCTATGATAATTATGATAGTGAACTGTCAGAAAGATTCACTGCACCAATTATATTCATCACCAACTGACATCCTACCTAGGCAGACCCATCTAAAATCTGAGCCTCCAACAACACTAATGAACATTAAAGAACAAAATATATGGCTCCCATGAGTTGGAGGCACAGAATCATAGCTTAACGCTGCTATAAACAGTAAATCTTTACACATGCCTGTTGGCAATGATGTTCAACAAATGTCAGCAGACTCTTGTTTTCTACCATCATCAGTAATGTTCCTATTTGTTACATTTATAATGGACAACCTAAAATCAATTGTACCAGTGTAAAGAAATGTTTTATGCAGAGATTGAGATTTCCTCTTGCAATAGGTACAAGCAGAATGGTGAGGAATGAGTTTCATATGGCGTTCAAGATTGAAAGCTCCCTGAATATTTCTAGGCCTCTCCCAAAAGACTATACTATTGCTTGCTTACAGTGAAGGTTTTATTTTTATTCTTAAATGCAGTGCTGGCCATGGAACAGTGCCACAGTCTCTGTCATATTCTGTGCTGTGGTTTAGCCATTTGTCACAATGTCATATGCACTACAGGATCTCATTGAGGTGTCATGCCCTCAAAACCCATTCCTGCTGCCAAGAATGAGACACAATAAAACTGGAGTATCTGCTACTAAAGAATGAAATTGTTTTGTTTGTCAGGAATGTTGAGAGCAGTAACTTCACTCGGAGGACTGCTCTCAGATTATTTTAGCACAGCTGTCACATACACAGATAAACCCAGTGAAATACAGTTTTCAGGATCATTATTTGTACAGCATTTCAAAACAATTTGTCTTGACCTAATGTTTTCATAAGTACATGATACGTGGAACTCCTGGGTGCGTCAGCAGTCCGCTACAAAACCGAAGCTTAGATAAATGTAGCAATCAACTGTGTACTACTGTATGTGGAATATTTTTTCATTAAAATAAGGCAAAGCAACAAGCAGGGCACCACTAGAGATTTCTGATAATATACTAGAGAAAGAAAAGGAAACTGTTTCAAATACAAAAAAAACTTTTCACACCAAATTTAATAAAAAGATGTCTTGCATTAAAAAGGTGTGAGAATACCTAATGAAGGAGATATAAGCAGTGTACTAAGAAACGTGTATTGTTGCTGTTGCAATGTCACTGCCAATGCTCTTAGGTACAGTTCCATGGCAGTCTGCACTACCCAAAGGAAGATAAATCAGACAGAGAAATTTTCATGTGCATCTTTAAATTGGAAAAACTTTAGATGGTACGAAAACCTTCCAGCATATAGCAGAACATCTCTATATATGCACCATGAGTCTATAAATATATATCCAATAGCTATATTCAGTCATAATCTGTCCTATATACACTATCTTACCCTTACAACAAATTCCTATGCCCTTGATTATCTCCACATAACACTGAAGTGGGAATAAAAATAAATAAATAAAACTAATAACTAAGACATATTGAGAAGTACTTCTGCCTCTGGAATTACAAATTTGGAAAAGTTCCTGGCAGGGTCTTCTTTACAAAATCACATTTCTGTTTGCATAGTAAAGGAGAGACGTAATCAAGAAAACTCTAAAAATTAGAGGAGGAGAATTTGGGCTTCCAAGAAATACAAATGGAGACAAAAGTGACAAAATATCCAGTATGTCCACTCAACTGCAGGCTTCACATCACCATGGACCCATCATTTGCACAAAAGTGTGTGAAATAAATAAGAATATAGAACTAATCTAATCAGCAGTAGAAAATCAGCATTCAGGACACAACCATGGACTACATTGGCTATCAAACCTTGGTGACTGAATAGTGAGGTCTCTTACTCCTTCCAATAGGCTATCTAGCAGCCTAACTTTTTCAATCTGACAATAAATCAGAACTGAGAAATGGACTTTGCCCATCTTGCTGTTCCTGTTGAAATGTCTTTTCTTACTTGCTTCAAGTCGTAATTCATTGGAGGAAGAAATGTAAGCAGAAAGCAGTCAAGACCTGTGGAAAACTCAAAAACAGAGTCTTAAGATGCACTTTAGAAGCACTGACAATGCAAGAAAAGCCTGAAACAGAGTAGGAATTAGCATGAATCAGAACACACAAGTGTAGTGCCCCTTGCCTAGCAGATGTGGCATGGTGCCATAATAAGACATGGTACTTGTTACCCAACTTCAGAAATTGATCTACAGGAAGAAATCAAATCTACCCAGTTACTATATGAGAGCAAATCTTGCAAAATTGGGCAAGAATGTGATGTTATGTAATGAATTACAGCTTTCCCTATTTTCTGCACAAAGAGAGGGAAACAAGATACTTTGTTTCTTGCTACAGAGGCACAAGCAACAGGAGTCATGATACTTTCATTATATGTGTAAATGCTTAACTAGGAATAATATATAGGGATAATGTAGGGACACATCACATAAACTATGGAAGTCGTCATATTGAGAAAAAAATATGAAACCAAACAGACCACAGTATACCAGCAACATTTGCACTCAAAAAAATGTATTCTTTGTATTCTTGGATGTCACCACATATTCTCAAATGTTGTGTACGCAGACCTCTCAGTAGTAGTTCTGAAGACAGACTCTACAGTATTTTGTGGTGAACAAAAGAAGCAAAACAGAGATCAGTGCCACAGACCTTCAAAATAACACCTGGAATGGACTTGTCAGTGCTCAATTTCTGTGCTACAAAGTTTTAGTTGGCAAGGTAATCTTCCAGTGAGCAGTTTGCAAGCATTTGAGAAGTCATTGCAGTTAGCATATGGTGCAAAATACATGAAGACATTCATTGATAAGCTGTGTACTGTAGATTGGTCATATACTTAAACTGCATTCAAGAAGTGATGAAAACAAGTTACAGTCAGTCTAGAAAAAGTATTTCATTTAAAAGGTTTAATATTTTCTGGGCTTTAATTTAATTAAATGCCTTTCTGCACTTCTCATGTTAAAAAAGCTCACACTTTCTGCTGTTGACTCCATTCATTTATGTGTGCCAGAAGAATAAAAAGTTGAAGCCTAGTGCAGCTCTTCATTCATCCTGCACACACACACAAAAAAAGTTTGTATCTCTATTCAATAAATATGAGATACCATTTCTGTTAGGACTTTAGACCACTGTAATTATACGGTCTACCTCTTGCATAACCTAGTTATTCACAGATGTACTACTGAAGTGATGCTTGTAATAAATTTTACCTACCGTTCATCCTGCCAAAATCTCTAATTTAAGACTTTCAGACACACACAATAATCCTGCCATTACTGTTCATGAAGGACTATGCATATGCATGAGTGATCTTTGCAGGTGGAATGTTAACACTGCTGAGAATAATATTCCACATATGAAACAGTGGTCATAAGCCCACACATCATGCCTTGCCCTTTTTAGATAAATCCAAATCTATGTTCTGGAATAAGCAATCTTTCAGGAAAATTGTGACAAGAAGTGTCAATGGGGAAAAAAACCTTTAAGCCTAGGGCAAAAATAAGCAGAAGTAATAATTCATATGTTACCTTTCCAAAACTAAAACACAGTTATCAGAGCCTCTAGCTATTTGACACTTCCTTTTCTCTGCAGTAACAAATACAAATAAAAACCCTTCATCCTGTTCAATACAAGATAAGATAATTAAGTACTTTTTAGGACCATTGGAGTTATTTAATCTTCCTTTCTGCTTTGGTAGAGAAACGGCAGACCTTTTAGAAAGTTATCAAACCCTTATGATATTAAAGGATATAGGCCCCTTGTGCAGCCCACTAGGGAAAAACAGACACCTTAGATTTGAGGAACCTACATATATGTTAAAAGGAACCAAGGTTTGTCCTCATATCTTATAGAGTACAGCATTCAGTGAACAAGTGAAAAATCATAGCTTGATGCCCTGATTGCTATAGGGATATTGGTTGCTATCACTCACACTCTGGCAATAGCCTTTAAGCAGCTGCTGTTTCCAAGTTGTAATGATGCTCTGACTCTGCACTGAGTTTACTTTCATGTGGACAACACAGATATTCACTCAGAAACAGAAAATGAAGAAGTGATTACTAGAGTCTTTGCATTTACCCTCTGATAACTACAAATTAGGACCTTGTTATCCTCCCTTCCAACACACCTTGAGGAGCTCCTCGATTGTTGACCTGGAGTTTAACTTTAATTCTTCTTTTCTGTCTCACTGCCCACAACAGTACAACATCACTCCAGAACTCAAATCCCTCAGTTTACTCCATGCTTTATATTTATTGCAATTATTCTACACATAAGTAATTATATTAATGTTGGTATAGCTGTAATAAATATTGAATTTTGACAATGGAATCACAAGGTGATATTTCATAGAAACTTCCCATTCACAGGGGTCTTAGATGGCCTAAGGAGATGTGAATTTTCAGCACTACCTAAGGAGATGCATTTTCATATGATTTTCAGCTCTAAACAGTGAAGTCTATTCCTAAGATAATGGGATGTTGAAGTCACATAACCTGCTCCGTACAATAGCCTGACAAGATCAGTATTCTTAATGACACAAGATAGTATAACTGATATTTCTGAGGGAGGAAGGATAGGTATTTTCAAATATTTTGAGTTTAGCAAGTAATTTGTGTCAAAATAAATGAGGGATACAAGGCAACTATGTCATGGACGTCATAGGTCTTTATGGCAGCTCAGCCAAATCAAAAGAATTTTCTATAAAAGCAAAATACTCAGGGTTATCATTGGGCTTTTTCTGATGACAAATATCAAAGTTATTCAGAAAGAGTTAAGAAAACAAACAAAATCTTTGAAAATTGAATATTTTTGATCAATGGTAGTAACTCTTCAGTGAACAATATTGCACAGAAGCAATAAATATCTTTTTGTTACCATGGACTTAGACCAGGATAAATGAAAATAATATTTGGCCAGAAATTGTCCAAGAGACAGAGTGGTTTTTTGTTCCCTAGAGGTTCTGAGAGATCTTTCTTCAAAAGAAAAAAGGAGATTGGGAGGAATAAAACAAACTGGTAAATTTTAATTCCCTTAGCTGAGATGTTGAAGGAAAAAAAAAAAAAACACTAACAAAGAAAGGAAATAGAGGGGGCCTCTCTCAGCTAGACCATAGAAAATACTAATTGATTCCCATAGGTGTTGCACAGATGAAGCACATAGCAAACTGTCCCTAAGATACAGAATATTTATTTCTATGAAACAGATTTTTTTTTTTTATACATTCTATCTTCATTGTGTTTCCCATATACATAGGTATATGAGAAACAGATTCAGGAATTCCAGTTATATTTACATGAAGATGACAAATTTTTCATTCTAGTATCTAAAGGAGCTTGGTATGCTAGAGCTGATACACTGAAAAACTATTCATGGAAATAAACTGGCTTAATATCTGAAGCCATGCATCTCTCACAAATATTGACAAGAGCTTCTTGTTAGAATATGCCACCTGTGAAAACAGAGTAGGTCGCAGCCTCAAGTGCTTTTAAAGCATTGCTTAATTACTTAAGCTATTTTTATATTGAATTAGTACTTTCATGTAATGGTTATGGTAGCTAATTAATTGAACATTAGTTCCATTTTACATTATGTCTGATGAGTTATTGATCACCCTTTGCTTTCAGGACACTTAAGACTTTCCTGGTGATGCACATAAAAGAATAAATAACCCAACACTACTGCATTAGTAACGTGTCCTAGTAGAGCTGTTGTGGGCTCCCATATAAAAGATCCCTAACATTGCAGTGCATTGATCTAACAGTGTGTGCTGCATTCTGATGTTACAAACAGTTCCTGAATTTTTTTCTTCCTCTCACAGCTTCAGTCTTTGCAAGAAGAAAACCAAAATTCAAAGAATTGACCCCTTCACTTTTTGAAGCATTTACAGCTAGAAGGTTGTCGCCATTCTAGCTACGGTTACTGATGTCTGAGAAGTATACAGATCAAACCTGAGTTTTTCAAGAACAAACAAATTTTCTGTAAGACTACACGGTAGCCTCTAAATCCTCTTGCTGAGCGACTGTGCTTCAGCTCTATGGGCAGTTTAAAGACTTTATAAACTGATTTTTCTTTTCAATAATTTATTTTCCTTAATGTCATTTCAATTTTGTCTAATGAAAGAGAGCATACATTGCAGGGAACACCAAAAGAACACTAGATTAAGATGTTTGTATTGGTTAAACAAGTGAAAGAAAACTCTCTGAAATGTTCTGTTCTGAAGATACTTAATCAAGTAGAACAGATGTTTATTATATAATTAGGGAATGCTTTGCTACCAGTATGAGAAAATCATCAAATCAAATTGCTCCAAAATACTTTCCATTATTTCAGACATTTGCTATGAAGATTTGGGGGTAAGGAACAAGACAGATACTGTATTATTCTCCAGCCCAAGGCACCATTTGATTACCCAGCAGGGAAAAGAATGTTGCCTGTTAGAAAAAGAATGTTTCCTGTTCCAGGCAGGAAGGACATATCTATGTCAGAAAGATGAACATAGCCAGCACAAGGACCTCAACTCAGCAAGCAACATATGATGCTATTCAATTATTGGTACCTTGAGGTCCAAGCCAGCAAAGATTCTTCCCAGCAAAGCTCTCGCAGAGTTCAAATGAGCAGTGACTCTTTTCTTTAGGTAGCACAAGAGCTAAAATAGTGGGTGGCTAGTGCCTGAAGCAGAGGAGTACTCACTGGAAATCAGCTTCAGGCTAGTCATCTGTCAAACTTACAGTACTATCACCTTCCTGAGAACAAGGCAGCCCACAAGAAGGAAGTTACATCCATTACTGGAACCATGATTTACCTGACCAATATCTTGATAATGAGATTGAAGTTCAGAGACTTTGTTGAGAAGATGCTTCCTTGAGGAAAGGTCTCCCCTAGCAAAGTAAGATGTAGGCATCCAACACTCACTGCAAACACACAGATGCCCCAGCTCACAACACCGACTATATTTACCATAGTTTGTACCTGTGCGTACAGAAACCAATTCCAGTTCCAGACATGCCCACTGAAATTCTCAAATTCATTCTGATTCCCCTCGTTGAAGAAGTGCTGTGTATCCATATATAGACAGAGCTATCTAATAGTGGTGTTTATGAACACATAGCTTTACTCCTGAGCTCTGTGAGACTGATGTACCTTATTGTGTGCACAAGAAATGGTCTCTGTGATGTGCAATTAGAAAAGTGAATCCAACTTAAAGGTTTACACTATTATTACCTCACGTGCTGAAACCTCTTAAATGGCAGTGCAAGAAAAATATGTTACAAATTAATTTTCCACATATGGTTACTATGAATTTTTTCAAGTCTAGAGCCAACAGCTCATTCTACATCTGAGTCTTAGAGGTGCTCAGTAAAATCACTTCCCACAGAGATTGTCTTTAGTGCTTTTATAATCTTCTCATCCGCGTCTAGTGGCAGCCTATCAAAAAATGAACAAAGTAAATTTCTGTTTGTCCTTCACTGATGGCAGTCATTTATTCTGTATTTCTGTAGTGTCTGAACTTTACTGGGATACAAATTTATCTTAGTTTTGATATGCACATTTCTGCTTCCAAAGTTCTTAAATACTTACTCCAATCCAGAAAACCTTGAAAGAGAAAAGACTTGGCAATATGAAAAATCTAAGGAGGAGAGAAGATAGTTCATTTCCAGTTGAGCTCTAGATTGCAGCTACCTATGGTAATTTGGAGCTGGAATAGTTTTGTAAATCATTTATGTACATGATTCTTATTATATTCTTGCTTGATCTCACAGATGATAATGCATGATAATGTGACTGGTCTTTTTTATGGTTTTTTTTTCATACTTGGATATTATTTATCATTTACAATTTACATTATTTATTATTTATCATTTACATTCTCACCACATTAGCTTCTGCCAAAAAATTCCTAATACAAGGTCAAATCATATGATGACTCTAAACTGTCACAATCAATGACTGATCAACTTTTCACTGAAAGGAATATAATATTCATTTTCAGTTCACTTTATGTTAATTGTTTTCCTTCAACATATTGATTTCATTCAGTGTGAATCAGTCCAATGGCTGTAAAATCACAAAAGTCACAAAGCCATTCTGACCTGAAGAAACAACAAACAATAGAGGATAAGAAACCTAATATAACTCTGGCTTTAAAGTAGTCAGACTTCTAGGCTTTAAAGTACTCAGACTTCTAGTGTTTGAAAACGCTTATTCTTCTACATGGCACTTGAGTGAGTTCCTCTCATGTCCATTTACCCTCCTATGAAATTAAACTTGTTCACCCCTCAAACCTAACCTGTGTAACCTACAGTAGCACATACAACTTTCAGGTGTTATTTATTTCTTTTGCCTTATGTTTTGTTTACACTCAGGCTAGTCCAGTTTATACCTCTGGGATCTAAGTAGAGAGATTCCCCTCGAAAGCACAGCATAGTCTACCCATAAAGAAAGGGAAGGAGAAAAATGCTTTTAATGCAGGTGACAGAACAAGTGTCATGAACTAAGGCTGAGAAAAGAATGACCAGGGCTGGAAATTTCTTAGGAAAACTAAGAAGCATAATACTTCTTTGAGGAACACTGGTCCCATGGAAAAGTAGTTGCTATTGAGTAGCAGTGAGAGGTCTAGAGAATTGCACCACAGGTCTTCCTGAAGCCATGCCTTCTGAGACAGGTCAGGAAGGAATTAATCAACAAAGAGCTCCCTCTGTTGCAACTTCTAAGCTTTGCAACCTTCTGGGGGCTGTTAGACGTGGCATTTCTTGCTCAGCTTCGTGGAGGGAACTCTGAGGAAAAAGGCTGTTAAAACAAAATGGAATTCTTTGTTGCAGTAACTGTAAACCACTTCCTACCTACTTTGCCTTCCATTCGGCAAGCCTCTCAGCAAGGAAGTTCCTCTAGCTCTGTGTTCAACCCCTGCACCCTGTGTTCAACTGCAGATTTTCCCTGCCTTCTAGTTCTCTATAAAATTCCTTTGAACGCAGCTCAAGCTTAACTGTACCCAATGTATTAAGATCGATGCCAGATGGTGAGGCAGGGTACCTAGTCTTATAAATAAATAATTTCCATTGGATCTCTGAGATTGCAGCTACTATCTTTCTGCAATTGCTGTCTTTTGAAACTGTTATGCAGAATGGGAATTAATAAGGTCGCATTCAGCACACAGTATATGGCACACGGTTTTTTTACTATGTAATATTAAGATCTTTTAACAGCTACTTGGAGCAAGATAAACCATACCAAAAAAAAAAAAACCAAAAACCCAACAACTCTTTTGAAACATTTTTCCTGCTATCAACCTTATTATGTAAAATTTTCCATTTGAAGTAGTTCATGACAAATAAATAAAAATTGGAAAAAAAAAAAAGTAGATTTTTCATGAGTAGCACCAGCTCCTCTAAATTTATAATATTACTGTAGATACTTTAGGAGATACTGAAAATCATTTAATGTGGCCAAGGAAAGGAAAAGATTAAGAAAATATTGCTTGACAGGGTCCACTGTTACTTCATTAGCTACTACACAACAAGCTGTCACTGTAAAAATATTTTTCCAGAAAAGACAGATTCCACTGCCTACTACTGAAATACTGAACAAACTCCATCATTCCATCTTGAACGTCTATTATATATGGTTACAAGGTTTGGAGGTTTCATGTTTAATCCAGCCACATCATCCATTATCTGCAATGATTGAGATTGGCTAGTTGGCTCATTATGACTTTTTTTTTAAAGCATCATCAGAAGCTAACAATACCATTTGCTATAAAGGATCATCAGCCAATTTCTAGTCTGAGCCCAAGCGTTCATGAAACAAAAGCTGCACTGATGAGGCAGTAAATGTGAATGACGTGTTAATGGAAGATCCGTTTTTGCAGTAGGAAGTTATACTAGAATGCTTGAGTTTGAAGAAAAATATCTTAATCTCCCTCTAAAATTGTCATCATAGCTGTTAACCATTTTATTACTGGGTTTCTTTTCATGGAAGATACACATATTTCCTGATGCTTTTGCCACACCACCTCTGCTATCTTTGTATGTCTTTTGATAAACTTAAAAAAAATCCCAGAATTAAATAGCCAAAGCTGGAGGCAGTCTAAGGCTTCCTGCCTTAAACTTTTAATAGATTTTTATAAAAGCGTAATGAATAATGGTATTTTAGAAAAACAAAGCAGCCTGTTGGACTGTGAAAATAATAATAATAATAATAAAATCACAACAAAACCAAAAACTCACACCCCATTTACTTTTGAAGAAAAAGGGTAGTAAGGATTTTGGCTTGCATTGGAGTTGATATTATGACAAGTAGGAGAACTCAGCAGTAATTGCACAGTCTTTTTTCTATTGTGTGCTCTGTGCATGGACTCTTATTTCATATGTAATTTATAACCTGCTGCACAGAATCTACTGAGTTAATGCATAGGTTCAACACAAATAAAAGAGGAAGTTTAGTTAAATGGAAAACTATTTCCCCTTCAGTTGAATAGGTGATATCCATTGGATGGTTGGTCACTTTTTAAAATAAGCTAGCACATGCTTTCCTACCATAAATTTTATCTACAGGGAGGAAAACCAAAGCATACAATTAAATGCATACATATATTCTTTACTTTGTGATTCAAAACCTACCCTATTGGGACTTTGAAGATATATTAGAAGTAGATTTCATTTTGTTTCACTCTACTGCTAGCATTTCTGGTAATAAATAAACACATTACCACAAACTGGAAAAGATTTAAGATTTAAAATTAAAGACTTATGCATAGGTCACCTTTTCCAGTATACACTGAATTTGACTGTGATTATGGTTATTTCATAAAGCTATTTCTGCAGCTGGAGGCTGGTGAAATGACTTCCAGCAAAGAAGTTAATTTAGGGACATATTCTTTTAAGCCATTTTTACAGTCTACAGGGAGGTATCACAGCACTTTGAATTACAAACAGATTTGTTTCCAGGCGGCTGTGAGTTGCTGAGATCCTGCCACACAGAGGCCATTGCCAGATGGCTATGGATCAGCAGCCTGTGTTATCTTGCCCATGGAGACATAGAAGCCAGAAAGCTGCTGAGTGAGCCCCCAGACACTGTCCTTTTGCATACAAATCACAGGCTTTTCACACTCTAGAGTGTGAAAAAGTCAGACTAGACATTTTGGATACCTTGATAGGTTTCAAGAAATGTGACTTAAGATTTGGTACCAGTAAAGGTGTGTTTAAGATTCTAACAGAAGGAAGTCCTTGAGCTAGAAAAAGCATTGAGAACCAATCAAAGAACATTGTAAAAAAAAAAAAAAAAAAAAAGAATAAACTTAAACAACATCTTCTCTCAGAGACATTCTTCTACACAGGAACAAGCACACTAAGAATTCACTAAAATCTTGTGAGTTTTCCATCTCTGGTGTTTTTCCAAGGCATAAGAAGAAGATAGCAAAGTTAAGAACACAGTTCATGTTGCTTGACTATTCTAGCTAGAAAGTCATCTTTTCTTTCTAAATGACAATTGAATTACTCATAGAGTAGTACTTCACTTTACGGAAGTCCCTTTGAAGTCAAAGTAAGTAAAGAAATTAGACAGGCTCTTAAATATCCTCTGCAGTACATTACTCCACAGTCTGCCTCATCTTGCAAGATACCATCACAACATTATTATTACAGTGTTTCACATAATTCCTTTTTTCTGTATGCATTATCCCTCAGGGAAACCTTATTTTTCCAGTCCACTGATAAAAGCCAGAAGTCTTTAACAAAGCTTCATTTTCAAAAATGTCGATGATAATGGAAAAGTAAATTGAGGAGCGGAGTGACCACAGTCATTCCCTAAGGGTTATATACATACTATTCCACTTCTTCTAGTTTCAATTTCTTGTCTAGGAGAGAAAGGGTATGTGACAACCATCATAGAGTTACTCATTTCTACAATGTCATCATTATTTCAACAACAACACATTATCATTACCTCTCTGAGACATAGGATAACACAACTTATGGGCTTGGGAGAAAAATAACTCAGGATGTAAACTTTGCTAAGGAGATTTAATAATAATACAAAGGAAAAAAAAACCAACCGAGAAGAAATAATGTATTCTGAATTTGTAGTATAGGGACAAAAATTGCTGTAGCACATCCTATTGTGACTTCAGCAAAATCCTGAAATCTCATCCAACATTAAACTACACTATATATTATATATTTTATATATATATATATATATATATATATATATATATATATATATATATATATATAAGCAAAGCTAGTAATAAACAGGAAAGGATGATCCTTTAAATTGAATGCAAAGACATTCCCACATCCTGACACCAAACAAAATTAGAATGATTTTCTTGAATGTTCAGATGTTCCTCTTCTAGCAGTTCTTATATTAGATGCTTCCTTTTACAGGAGAGAATGAGATAGACTCATAGAATGGCTTGAATTAGAAGGGTCTCAAGGATCTACGTGTTCCAACTCTGCTGCCACATGCAGGGTTGCCAACCACTAGATTAAATACTAGATCAGATTGCCCAGGGATACATTCAACCTGGTCTTAAACACCACTAGTGATGGGGCAACCACAGCCTCTTTGGGGCAACCTGTTTCATAACCTCACCACTCTCACTAAAAGCTTCTCCCTGACTTCTAATCTGAGTATTCCTTCTTAGTTTAAAACCATTCCCCTTTGTCCTATCACTATCCACCCTTGTAAACATTTAATTTCTCTCACACTTATAAACTCCCTTTAAATATTGGAAGGCCACAATAAGGTCTCCCCACAGCCTTCTTTTCCAGGCTGAATGAGCCCAGTTCCTTCAGCCTATCTTTATAGGAGAGGTGCTTTAGATGATCCTTGGATCGTCTTTTTGAGCCTCCTCTGGACCCTTTCCCAAAGCTCTATATCTTTCCTGCACATGAAGCCCCAAACTTGAATGCAGTACTTCAGATGGGGCCTCATGAGGGCAGACTGAAGGGGAATAATCGACCACATTACCCAGCTTGGTGTCATCAGCAAATTTGCTGAGGGTGTACTCAGTCACATAATCAGTGTCATTGATAAAGATGTTAAAGAGCACTGGTCCCAAGATACACCCCTGTGGGACATCACTCATTACTGGCCCCTGCACCCAAATATAGAGCCATTGACTGCTACACTCTGCCTGCAACCTTCCAACCGATTCCTTATCCACTGAATACCCCACCCTTCAAATCCATCTCTCTCCAGTTTAGAGATGAGGATTTGATGTGGGACCATGTCAAAGGCCCTGCAGAATTTCAAGTAGATGTCATCAATTGCCTTCCCTTTGTCCGCTGACACCATCGTCATAAAAGGCCACTAGATTGGTCAGGTACAACCTTCCTTTGAAGATATTTTGGCTGTCTCAGATCATCCACTTCTTCATATGCTTTAACATGTCTTCCAAAAGGATCTGTTCTATGACCTTCCCAAGGACAAAAGCAAGGCTCATCAACCTGCAGTTTCTCAGGTCTTCCTTCCTCCATTTCTAGTAAACGGGAGTAATATTTCCCTTAACCCAGTCACTGGAGACTTCACTTGACAGTCACAGCTTTTCAGATATGATGGAGAGTGGCTTGACAACCACATCAGCCAGCTAGATTCATTTGCAGAAACTGTGTGTTACATTTTCAAATTCATTTATACCTTACTTGGCTGTATCTAGAAATATTTATAAGAGAGTTTCAACTTGTTTTAGGTTTACTCTTGAGTCTGGTGGAATCTCCAGTAGAAAAACTTCCTTAAAACAGAAGTCAATTCTCAGCTAGGAAAAGCTCCTTGAACACAAAGGAAGATCAAGAGGCCATGTATATGAAGGCAGCAAGGGAAATGTGGATCCCACAGTCTATGTTAACTATACTGGGAGGAAATGCTTCACAAGACCTCAGAGAGGTAGAGAATCATAAAGAAATATTTCAAGAGGACTCAGAGCACTGCATGGACTTCACTGTCTCTCTCATAATTATTCTGTTCCCAGACTAATAAGAAACCGTAAGAAGAGTGCCTGCTACCAGGACACATTGGGCCAGTGAAAATATATTGATAAACCTGTTTATTTCTGTTCCACCTTGCCTTCATTTTCTCTCTGTGAAGCTCAGCCTTGATAGATTCTTAGTATTATTTCTATTTCTTATTCTTATTTATAGATAGTCTGGGGTTGATGCAAAATTACGTTCAGATGGATTCCTTTAAAACAGTAGGAAGAAACAGTGCCTATGTCTCTAAGAGAACAAAATAAAAGAGTACTACTAAGTGCATAAGGTAGTCCAGAATCACTTCAGTAGTATACTACTGAAGACTGTAATTTGACATGACCAAATTCAGAACAGATATGTATCAAAGTTCTGATGTCCCACTTCCTGTAGACTAAGGAGCATACTGAAATACATTAACAACTCTTCTTATCATTCCAGTGGAAAATTTGGCTCGTGGAGTATCAGGATACACTGGAATGAGACCTGGATGTATGTAAGGAAGTGTGTATAATATGTATTAAATCAAAGTGCACTCAGTTCTGGGAGTCCCAGTTTAATTCTATCTGATGTTAATGCTGCTACAGGCAAGAACATTCATTTCAGAGAGTGATTATCATGACTGCAGAGATGCAGTGAGCATAAAATGTCTTCCTAGCAGTACTATCAAAGCAACCAAACTATTCATAGATCTATAAGAATTTAAAAATTTTGCACCATCTTGGTGAAGACATAGTATTTTACTTAAGGTAAAACAAAACAAACAAAAAAAACCCACTACCTACCATTTACAAAACAAACAACAGTGCTCTTTGGCTCCTCAAGAATTCATCAACTATTACTCAGTATCTCAGCTGGATAATCTGAGCCATACTTTGATTAATGCGTTCTGAAATATTTTTGTTTTAAATTGTTCATACTAAGAATAATGTTGTTAAACAAAATATTTGTCCTGAAAATTCAAAACTTTTCCAAATTAAATAATGAAACAGGCAAATTTATTGAAAACATTCAAGATGGCTTTAGTCCAATTGCTTCTTAAATAACAGACATTTATTGAAACAATTTTCAACGCTTCTGTCTTCTACAATGGTATTTTTCCCCAATTGTTACTACCATACATCCCTGTGGATTGCTGTAGGAAACTTCCTATGTTTACACCATAAAAATATTGACTGCTCTTCTTTAGGAAAATAATTAGCTGGATATATTATGCAGGAATTAGTCACTGTATACCATCACAAGTATGATATTCATGTAGACTGAACTATATTGATATCCCTGGTATGTACAAAGCTCCAGTAACTGGCACTACTGGGAAATTCACACTGTATTTGCCTCCTCCTTTGGGTATTCTAAGTTAGATTTGTAGATATTTCCCAACCTGTCTGTCATTTTCATAAGACTATGTGTTTCTATGTGTTAAGTTTTGTGATGCTCTAATACCTTCATGAATCTTTACTTTTTCTAAAGAAGTATGCCAGTATGAATTATTCTCCAAAGCCCTTATTTCAACAACAGCATAAGTAGAAGAAATACGAAGGAAAAATATTCAACAGAAAAGCATTCCTGTGCTTATATGCCAAAGAGGTGACACAATAATGGGAACTAGAAGTGTTCAAGTCTCAGACATGTCAGAAATACAAACAAAATAAAAATTAGGACAGTTTCAAAGCTGAAGAATATGAAGCATTTTTACACTTCATTAAGAGAATATTGTGATAAAAGATAAAAGCATGTGTGATAAAATATAAAGCAAATGATGTGAGCTACAAGATTTTAAAACACGGGAGAAAAATATTATTCTAGAATAACCATAGTTCTCTTTTCAATTATATATAAAAAAGGAATTTGTTGCCTCTTCTGTTGCTTTTTTCCCCTCCAGTCATGTGAGTTTTTACATATGATCAGTAAATGGAATTAGCATGTTCATTCTACAAAACCAAAGAGTAAGAGAAATCACACTTTCATGCTTATTCTTTTTCAATTACAACATAAAATTATCAAAATTATCAAGATTCCCACTACTTTTAATCATATTATCAACAGTATTCCAACTACCTTGTAAACATCAAATCACCAAGTACTTTCAGCCTATGTTTGTAATTTAGGAGTTCTGGGAAGCATTGAGAATTACAATCACAGACTTCATAGATAATTACCAGACAAACTTCATGTTCTTGTTTGAAACTTTCTGATAGAAATTTATGACATTATCTTGAAGATTTTATTTTTCTTTCAAATGCTACTCAGAAGGCAACCTAAGTCTAGTAGATCTCTACCACACATCGTCAAATACAACACTCTCATCTTCTTTAAATTTAGAGTTCTTCCATTGGAGAGATTTAGATAATTGATATCTACATTGGATATTCAGAAAGCTCTCAAGTAACCAATATAGGTTGCCAGTAGATCAAGCAATCAAGGGAAAAATCTGGTAGAAATCATACAAATCAGTTCCTGGAGGTTGATAAAAGTATCTCTGCCTAATATTGCAGTAGGAAGAAGCACTTGAGTGAAGAACTAGGTAAGGTTAAGGGCACTATTGAAATGCTACCCTTTCAAGCCAAGCATCTCTACATGGCAGAAAAATCCATTGGTATATTTATTTTTATTTCCATATAAAAGTTTATATTCACAGCACTCGAAATGGAAGAAAATAAAGACCATCCACACAGACAAGTAAGACAAAGACTCTTGAAATACAATGTTCACTTTGTATAATAGCCATCTGCTACCACACTTAAGTGGATCAAATACCTCTTGACACCTCTTCATTGGATAAAAATAATGAGAAAATGTATGTCAAGTACTGAAGGCATATTATGCAGATCTGTGTATAAGCAAAGGACGTTTACATAGGTACTTAAAATCATGCAACAATAATGTTCCTTAGCTCTAGTATCTTGGAGAAGCACGCTCACAGAAAGAAAAGGGTAGTAGGGAGGAAAAAAAATCTTAGAGAAAATATTTCACCTGCTTGTCATAGTAAGTTAGTAATTTATTTACTTAATTATCTCTCACTATAACAAATAAAAATTCCATAGTCACTTCTTCCGAAGTGACTGAAGTGATTGACAGTCTGTCTTATTAGACAGCTGTATCACTGTTTGACTCTTTTGAAATGATTCTGGTCAAAAAAGAGGAGACAAGCAGGTCTCTTGGACAAGGTAAATTCTGGAAAGTATCATCCTTTCTGTTTGATCTGAAATAATGGCATTTTGCAAATAAAACATCTGTTTGGGTTTGAGCATCAAAGGTGAAATCCTACTTCTGTTAAAGTTGACTTTGCTGCTGTATGCCAGTCAGATTACATCATGCAAATTTATGGTATATATAGAAATACTTTCTTTGATTTAGATTCATAACTCATGCTATTGCCTTACGTTGCTGATATGTTTTCTATTGCCTTATCAAACACACTAACTAGAATGTTTTCCTTTTCTTTCTCTTCTCTTCCTTTTTGAATTTCACATAAGTTTGTATTGACACCTACTCCATAGTCACAAGGTGACCGTCTTTTATTCCACAGGGCTGCAAATGACCATGAAGTGTTGAGGGAGAAAAAAGACAAAACACAACACAGACTTCCCCAAGTCCTCTGCAGTATGAATGCTATTAATTCATTGAGACTATTCATTACCTTCTTGGGAAACCTCCCAGCTTTACTGAAACCAAGTTACCTCATCCATGGATATTTTAGTGTTAGTCACTGTAGCTCTCTTAGGTTTAAGCTAATAATGCTTACTGGCAAGTTTTAATTTCATTAGAGATATCTTTGTAGTACATGCTAAATGAACATCATCAAAAAGTAGCAAGAGAGTGCAAGAAGTCATTAAATTATTACTCCCAGAGTCTCATGATGATTATTGTTAATAGGGCAATCAAATCCTGCTGCATTGTTCCCTAACTACATGCCTGCTTAGTGGGTGGCATACATTTCCATTAAATAAAGACTTATGGTTAGAAGAAGAATGTAATCAACATTAATGACCTGAAGAGTAATTGAAAATACAGTCTCAGTCACCACCCCACCCAGCTATTAAAAGGACAATCATTAAAATGCTTCTAAACTAATTCCATTTTGTCTCTCCGCATGTTTGTAGACAATCATCCACATTTTCCCCACACTGTTATCTTTCTTCTTCCATTCAAATTATTGTATGAATACAATTATTAATGAAATACATAGTATGTAAAAATAAAACTTCAGTATTGACCACTCCTGATAACAAATACTGCAAGAATGAGAACTATATATTCAATATACATTCATTATAAATGACTATTTGTGCTAACTAGATCATCTGATTTAACAACAATGTACAACAATTAAATGCCATGTACACTAATTATTACCATTATTATCAACCCCAGTCTTCACCAGTTCTGTAAGTTAGGCAAAAAAATTGTTTGTAGTTTATACTTTAAAAAAAAAAAAAAATCAAGGCAAGCAATTACAGCTTTTCCTTTTAAACTCAGAAATTACAACATTCATCTCTGTTATTAAACATGTTTCAACCCTTCCTCCCAGTCCCCCCCCCTTTTTTTTTTGCAAGAACTCAGTATAAACACATTGGTTTTATGCAATCATAAAAAAATACACAATGCAAAACAGAAAAAAAAGTTGAACACAACAGAGAGGTCATTTTAATTTCCTCATGAGACAAATGACTAGAACTTCAGTTTAGACTATCAGCACTTTGAAAGATCAACAATTCTAAAATAATTCAAGGGGAATGGGGACCAACACAGTACAGATTTAAAATACCCAGCAATTTCTTCACACAATGACATCTGAGAAATAATACCAACCCACTAATCAACTACTACTTCTACATTTCTTTTCCACTAATGATGTGGAATATTAACAACAAAAAACATTAAACCACAACAACTATGGGAATATATATATATATATATATTTATATATATATATATATTTTAATGAAGGAGCTTCACCACACTTGCTTTCCTCCCCTTCCTCTTATCTGTTAGCAGACATATTTTTCTGAATTAATGTATGTGTGTCATTGACGATTTGTTCTTTAATAGAAGATGAAATACATTTTGTAGCACTAAGCAGAAGCATTAAGTGGAATGTATAAAACAGTTTAATATCTGTGAAATTCAAAGAGAAAAAGAATTATTTCTATCAGTACGCATTTTTCACATTGACTTTTATTTTTAAGCGTACATGGTATTAGTATCAACTCTTAAAAATCTATTTTACTTAAATCTATTAGCACTTCAAGAAAGCGTTGAATATGAAAATGGAAAAGTGCATAATGCAAGCAAACAGCATGTATTTAATTTAAGAAATAATCATACTGATCTAATCAAAGATTAAAGCTGATCCAGATCAACCCAAACTCAAAATGATAACCTAAAAAAATAAAAAATACAAAAAAAATTACAAAAAAAAACAACCTAGCTTTAAATAAATCTCAGTCAACTTTTATTTTCCACTAGTCAAGGGTTAAGAACCAAAATGAAATAGGAATTGGGGACAAAGAGCTGCAGGAAAAAAGATGCAAAGGAAATACTACTTTATTCTGGATTTACAAAATTTTCACCCCATATTTAGAAGAATTTACTGCTTTTTTTCCCTCACTTTAAACTATCTTATGAAATCATTTTTTCTGCTTGGTCATTTATACAACCATTAACATCTGTGCAAATTGAGCAGAGAAATTCCTATTACAGTCTATTCAGGTAGAAGTGTTTGACACCTGTTATACAGGGATTAAAATAATTGTGCATGAGAACAAACTACAAAAAAATAAAAATAAAAAAATTGGAGAATATGATTCTGCATTTCTAAACTTATACCAGAAGATGAAAGTATTACAATAATATTCTTTTAGTGTTGGTTATATCAGACCCTCAAGTAACAACAAAAGTTATCAAAATGCCATAAAAATATGTAAATTTAAAAATAGTATTGAAAGTTACTTTTACACAATATTCTCACCCTATATTGAATACATTGGTATGCTATTTCATTGATTTTTTTTTTACAAGAAGAAATTCTTGCCAAGGCCACTAGTAGGTGCTAATGGTACAATACAATCCACCTTATAGTTTCATCAACTATAGTTGCTTTCATGCTTTATATAATTTTTAAAAAGTTATCTGTTGAATAAACGTCCTTTTTGCTATCTGACTACACTTAAGAAACCTACTGCTAAGAAATTTTCCCATGTCATTCAGAAATTTGTCATTGCATCCAAACCTTCATAAACCTTTGTTCATAACCATACTTCTCCCCAGCTCTTTGTAGATAACAGGAGTAAATATTTGGCCTTCTTTATTATCCAGGCAGTTCTGCCCATTAAATGATTACTTATGCTCCTGTTATTTATTGAACAAAACAGGAAAATTCTCCTAGAAATTCTCATCAGTGGTTCCTCATTACGTTAAAAAAAAACTATCAACTGAATTTGTTCTCCAAGGAATCACAAGGAACAGACTAGTGTATGTGTGTATCTAGAGGAGAACAGCACAACTCACATCAAAGCAAGCAGACTTATGGATTTATATCATCTAAACAATTTCAAATAAATTGTCCATATAAGCACTCACATACATACAATAACAAAAACTAAATTATGAAGCTGGAAAAGAAAGCTCAGTCAAATAGATACTACGGCCTAGATGACACTGAGCAAATTAAGACATTGCCTTTACTGCAGTACATAAGCATAGCTATAGCTTCAGAACCTCTGTCTATCCATTATATCCACTGGATGGGCACCACCAACGCTATGATTGGATAGGAAGCTGATGACTGCTTATTTTCACCAGCAGAAATGCCTCCCTGTTTGCAGCCAAAAACTGCTGTCAAACATAGTAGCAAAGGCCTGACAAAGCCACCACCCTCTACCCACACACCATGACTTTTAACAAAGAGTTTGTCTTGGTTTCTAAAAAGGGACAGGCTAGGCCTATAGTAAAATCAGCAGGTTTGTAGTATAAATCACTGAATTCTCATAAACTTGAATTCCAACAAAGACATCTTAATAGTAAGCTTTGAAGTGTGAGTGCACTTTACTGGCCTTTTTTATTTCATTATACACTTGCTTTTATGGTTAAGATCAAGCATATACAATGGGATTCATATCTTACATGCTGCCTCCAGGGAGTTCATCACATATGAACATAAGAACTTTTTCAGTTTTCAGTAATCTCCAGAAGAACTTGCAACTGTAAGAATATAACACTAAAAACTTGGATTTTTTTTAAAAAAGTAAGTTATTTCTGAACAGCTACTGCTTTTTAAGAGTACTCAATAGAAATATTACAAGAACATATATATGTATAGCCTACTTATTTATATTTATAAAACAAGCCTTGATCTCCCTGTCTTTCATTTTTTCCTCTCTCCATATATGACAGATCAACTCTTCCTGCACCCCATCCTGGTTTAAAATGCTGTGTTTTAAAAGCTGTCATTTGAAACAAAGTATTTGAAGACATTATGTACATTATTAAACATGACATATTTAGAAAATGAAAAGCAACATCATTTCCCCTCGTGCTTGTCAGGAAGTGATGCTGTTGACAGATACTAGTAGGGACTTAGTGAAAATTTAAATTAGCACTAGTTTGCTGTTGTTACTAGTGCAATCTGGCTTAATGCACCAAACACCTACATATAAATACACAAATCTATACTCAGATTCCAAGCTTAGCCATTTTTCCTCCACTCTTATTATACATTAAATAATAATAAAAAACAGGATATTGAAAGTCCTTAAATTTCTTCCCAAATGTCTGACTTTCAGGCAATCATAATTATGTACCAATATTACAAGAACAAATACACAACTACTAATTGACACATTCTGTTCTGCTATATCTTCTACTCACATACTTGAAAATTATCCATTGCTTTCCCTTTTCACTTTCTTAGTACATGTTATTTCTCTTTTAATTCCCTTACATGTGTCAAATTGTGAGAGCATTCAAGAGTACTGACTGCATGTAAATTAGATCCAGGAGAATATAGAGAAATGAGAAATTTCTACTTGAGATTTAAAAGAGATAACAAGGAGAGCAAGAAGAAATCTTCTGGATATCTGCAATATTAAGATAACTTTTATTATGGTTAATACAGTTTAGCCTCTTAATACCAGATGTGTTCTATGGTTCATGCAGCTGTTCCAACAGATTGTCTTCCTGAGCCAAAGACAGAAGAAGGTAAGATCTAGGTATTTTAAGTGAAAATCCAGTTTAATTATTTCTTAATTAGGAGGACATTGTTCAATTAAATAAAATTACACTGTGAAAAGAACTGCAAAAGAAATCAAAATACATCACAGAGGGATTTTATAAGGATATGTGCATACATAGAGAACATCGAAAGGGTTCTAAAGAGGACAAGACAGTAGATAAGTTTTATCAGGTAGGAAAGCTGTCAGATTTGTTTACTCATGCTATGATGTTAATTATAAATGGCAGGTCTGCTGTCAACCAAACAATGTATTTTCTCAAAGTTGGAGCACACTACCTTTTATCCAGCTCTTCTGTTAGAATTTTGCTTCACAAAACGGCAACATAAAGCAATGAGTAGAAGACAAAAATCCCCTCTACAACTTCAGCTTCTGTAAGATTCTTGAAATTTCAAGCCTTTTAAAAAGTTTATTTTCTCTCTAAGAAAGATATTTATTTATTAAGCAAGTTTATGAAAACTTCACAGCAGTGTACTTGTTGATTTTTTTTTTATTATTTTTATTTTTTGCTCATTCAAGAGAATAAAACCTCAATTTTTCAATGTAGGAATGTAGGATTTTGACTAATTTTTACACAGTCCATTGATATTTCCTCAATCTAATTTGTAAGTTTTGCCTTTGTTTTTGACTTAAAAAACAGCTTTACAGACTTGAGGAAAATGACAGCTGGTCCCATAATAAAGATGACATATTACTGAGTATGTTGAAACAATCAAATTAAGTCAAATAAGAGAATGGTGCCTTCAATGGGAACAAGAAATGTTAAATGTTAACTGTGGAAAGAAATAAACATTTGGCCACTGCTCTTGAAAATGAAGTTCAGTATATTTTAACATACAGGGACTGCTTCATTGCTAGTCACCCCCTGTGGGCAGAACAATGAGATTCAATTCATGAGACTTCCCACAAAGTGTTCCTGCAGCTGCAGTCACTACACTGTGAAATCCAATATAGAAAAAGTACTCTGATGAAAAATACAAAGAGGTTGCTCCAGAAATGTAATTATTTTGCAAGGGTATTCCTATAACTAAATTAAGGACACATTGTTTAATGTACAATGAGGACTCAGGGTACTAATGCACTGTAGTGAATAGATGAAATTGTGAAATGATTTCTATAGCTATAACAACAAAGCCTCAGTGGAAAGACAGGTCTTTAGAGTCCCTTGCATGACAAAAGAGCATTTCAAAACCTGACTCTATTTTTTCATGGTGTGTGGTGTCCAGCACAATGATATACTCCACACGGTGGAGAACAGAAGGGATAAACAGTTTATCCAGGGCTCCAATTCTGTCTCAGAAGAGAAGAACTATGTACCCTAGAGGCCCTTGCATTACCTTGCATTTTTCCCTTTTCTGCTCACAGGGAAAGATAAACTGTTCACATACCACAAGACACAGGTTCTTTTCCTTTCCAGATCATCCTAACAGCAGGTGCCTCCAGCCACCTTGCCTTCAGCATTAGCATAAGGCCTTCAGTTTTCAGTCTCTCCCCAATTTTAATTGATTTATTAGCTTCAATTCCAATTATACTAATTGTGTCAGTTTGCATTCCAATATCTTATTTTACTAAATAGCTTTCCTCCTTAGATCATCTCTGTTGTTCCATTTTTAGGTCCATCTTCCTTTTCTCCTTCCCTGGGGCACATGCCTATAGGTTCCCTGCCACATTCACCATGGAACCAGGCCAAACCTGACCACAGAATATTGAAAAAAAAATAATCCAGAAGATAAATAAGTACATAGTGGCACAGGTGCCCAATCAGTGTCAGGCAGAACATAGGGCTTCTGCTTGAGTTGAAGTCAGTGCTGCCCTGTGCTGAATACAGCTAGTCCCAACCAGCTCCAACACAGCATTCAAAATAAAAAAATACCACCACCACAAGCCTTCATGATTTTATGTTCCTTCACTCTGCCTTCCTATAAGATAAAGTTCACATGTGAAAGATGTCTATTAACTTTAAATACAGTCAAACCATTTATGGCAGTGATAACAGCTTTTAAAAGGCCAGTATGAACTAAATTGCTTTTCAGTGAATAGAATCTGTACAATGAACTGGAAAACCCATGAGCTTTTAACACAAGTTTTTACCATTTGTTTTGAGAAACTTTCATTTACTTTTGGCACTCTGGGACTCTATGTGATGGAGAAGAATACAGATGCTTCACTTTCTCATGCTGCTATTGTCAGAGTACCTGCATAATTTTGACCTTTTCTCCTTCTTCCAGGTAGGGTAAATAACACGCCTAAACAAGTTTTCATTTCAGCTAGAATAGTAAGCATAACTTCAGACACATGGATGCATATTTTGCAAAACCTGGTGAGTAAGATAATACCATGGAAATGCCATTTTTCTGTCTTAATTCTCTGACAGAAAGAGTGCTTCTTGATTTGCCTAATGTTTACAAAACCAAAGCATTGTGTTCTAAAGGCTTGTAATAGATCAATGGACCATAATGGTTTTCGACCAGAACATTGATTAAAGGCACAGGTGACTCATTCAGTAGGTTTTAAAGGATGGTTTAATGTGTAGGGAACAGATTGATCATGAATAGAGGTAAATTATACCAGTTTGTTGTAAGTAACCTGTCTGAAGTAACATAACTTAAGATTGCATTTTCAAAAGTTCTTCAGCACCCAAAGATGCAGTTAAAGACACAGGAGACGTTTCTATAATTATTCAAACAGTAGCAATGAAGTCCCATGGAGTTTGACAGATGCTGTAGAAAACACTACTGCCAACCCTTTTTGTCAAAGTACAAGTACCTTGGAAAGTAGAAGTGCAAAATATGTAAAACTTTCTTAGTGATTTTACAGCAAAAGTTCACAAAAATCAGTGTCGGAAGGTAAGAAAGCTCATTTTTTTTCCCCCGAGTAGTGTCTTTTAAAACTTTGAAGTAAAATCAACCCTTTCCTTATTAAATCTACACTATCTCACGTAGAAGGTAGACATTTTTGTTAGATAATCCAACAGTATAATACTATACTTCAAAACCAATCTAGTAGAAATAATTTACAGATCATAAAACAGTATCCTATGTAATTACTATATGTAATTCTAAAATAAAACAAAAGTTATGGAGTCATCTTTCTTGTCAGACTGCCCATAGTGGGAGCAACTATTTCTACAGTGGTAGCTTGGTTTCAGCAGAATGCAGGCAATTACTAATTTAGAAATGAGAATATTTTTGCTTTGATTTTGTTAACTTCACACAGACATTTAATAATCCTGATTTGAGTTGTAATTTTTAATTGAGAATGTGAAAACTGTTCAGGCTACATATCTCTTTCTTGCTTTGGACACTTTTTTCCCCCCACAACAGCCCAAATATTCAGTCCAGAAAGTGTTCTGATCTTCCTGTGGAATGGAAGATTGGAAAAACAGAGTGATGGATGACAATCGTGCTCCGTCATAAACATGTAGCTGAGAAAAAATTTGAAATCTCAGCAAATGCTTCATTTCCCAAAACTCAGTCCTAGCATCATCTGGAGAAACTTCTGTGTTCTCTCCCTTCATCTTGGGGTCTATAGAAACAGAAGAGAAGCCCAGTACTTTGAACTTCACACCCACAGATTCCTATCACTTCCTTGGACAAATCCTATTGCCTCTTGAAGTGCTAAAATGTAAATTACATTCTTTAAGATATTGAACAAAAATAGTTCTTTTACCCTACAACAACTGGGAATCACCCCACTTCCTGACACTACCCAGTTCCATACACAGTAGAGTCACAAGAACATATCAGTGCAAAGCTAATGAGATAACTGTCTTCCAAAGCTTTCCTCACATTGATAAAAATTTGACTACTTAAGAAAACTTTTTGAGGTTTTTGTCTTTCAAGAGGGACAAATTGAGAATTAGGATCTGATCATTGAAGTGTAACTGCTATTTTTGACTGATAGAAAAACAACTAAATTGTAATTTTAGGAGTTTTATCTCAGCTGCAGCATTATAAATTAGAAAATATTATAGCTTTTATTTTAGCTTAGTATAATAAAGATGTGAATATCTTCATGTATGCTGTCTTCTACAGAGCATTATTGCTTAATACTTATTTTAGAAGCTAAAGCAAAACAGTTGAAGTTGCTTCCCTTTCCTTATAAGAAAGCTTCCAGTGAACTCGATTAATATACTGATGATGTGCTCCACTTAGGCAATGTTTTCCTGTTATCAGAGTTACATATTCTGCTTATGCTTTTCAGCTGTGTAGATTTATATGTTTTGCATTTTAAGATAATACATGAAACTTAACATTGTTATGCAAAACCTGTGCTTAAAGCATAGAGCTTTTATTCCAGACTGTGAAAGTAAAATGCACTAAATTTGCATATATTTAACTTTGTTAAATGTTATTTCTGTACTACATAGGTATATGTGAGGGGAAAAAAGCCTTATTTTAAGTTTATGTAGGTCACAAACCTGGAAATAAAATCCTCCATAGTTGTTCTGCACAGGTCTAGTGGTAAGCTGTACCTGGATATTTATGATGCTGGAACAGAAACCTTAAAGAGATTTAGCAGAAAATACATACTGAAGTGTCTACTGACTAACATAAAATACTTGTTTTTAAATCTCACATGGCAAATGTTTTGCTCTACGTGCCTGCAAAGAAAAAACATATTTACTGGGCTATCTATACAGGCCCCAACACACTATGTGCACTTAACAAACAGAGGTATTCATCATACAGTACATTTGCAATTGTAATAGAGGCTATAGTGAATGTACTTAAAGAAAAGCAACAAAAACCCAAAATATATAATGATTCTCTGTGTCATGGTTTAGTGGTTTTTGTTGTGTTGTTGATATTCCACATCATGACATCATGTAGTGTATTGGGAGTTGAAAAAAAAGAAGGAACACTTCACAAATTTGCCTATCATCCTTGCACAGGGGCCATGCTAATCTTGTCTGTATCATTCCAATTTTGGTATATGTGCTGCTGAAGCAAGTACATATAGTTATAAAGGGAGTTATAAAAGGACAGAACTGATCTATATCTCTGAAGTGACTGGAGGCTCTCAGGAATTGTCTGTGCTGGATGCAGAAATAAGCCTTACTGGTAAAGACTGGCAGAAGCATCCTATAGCAACTGGACAGGGGGCTCCATGTATACTTGGTATAGATTATCTCAGAAGGGGGCACTTTAAGGATCCCAAGGGGTACTGATGGGCTTTTGGAATAGCTGCTGTAGACACAGACAACATTAAGCAGTTATCTGTTTTATATGGCCTATCAGAAGATCCATCTGTTTTAGGGCTGCTACAAGTGGAGGAGCAATAGGTACCAATTGCTATAAAAATGGTGCACAGATGGCAGTACTGCAGTAAGAGGGATTCCTTGCTCCCCATTCACAACTTGATCCGTCAGTTAGAATGCCAGGGAGTGTGGGGTGGAATGTCATGGTTTTGTGATTTCTGTTATATTATTGATATTCAACATCATGACATCATGTAGTGTATTGGGAGTGTTGGACACTGGGAGTATTGGACACTGTAAATACACAATTTATTCTTCTCTTCTTAGTTCAACCTCTCTTACATGGTGTTGCACAATTCGAGCCTAATAAAGTAAATTCAGTACTCTCTTTTTACACTATAAATTGCCTTGGTACTTTGTCAGTATTGCCATTCAAGTTGATGCCTGTTCATCACTTTCTACAATTTCTCTCCTATCCCTTATATAATTATTATCCATGAAAGAACAGGACAGGCATAAACATTAGTGAGATTATCAGTAAGGTTCCTGTGAATACCTCCACAGGAGTGAGAAGAGGAGAAGATTGATAGCTACTAACTTGTTCTCATCCTAAAGCTACATAACACAACAGAAACCAAAACAAGACAGCAGAGCAGCAAGGTCTCAAGCTACAGTGAGCAAGGATCTCTTAGGCACAATAGCAATAAACAGAGAAATACAAGAAAGAAACTACTAACTTTCAGAAGGTCTGCAAGGTCCTTAGGTAGGCAGAGGTCTCCAGATAAAATGCCCTCACCTCCACTGCTAACCCTTAAATGAAGTCTGGGAAGGAGCGAATCCTGGTTCCACCACTTCTGGACACTCAGATGCATTGCTTACACCTGAGCTCCCCTTTGTAGGCCCTGCCTTCCCACCAGGTGCTCAAGCCAGAACTTAGCATTTTTACTAAAAGCTGTCAAAAAATTTATTCTCAAGTATCCCTGACAGCTGCAGTAAGAAAAAAGGTTCTGATGTGCTTTGTATATAATGAAAAATAAAATACCTGAAGTCTTTTAATCTCTTGTCAAATCTTTTCACAGCAGTCAGTGACTTTGAAAATTATTATAATCGGATACACAGGTTTCAATGGTAAAGCGAGCTTCAGGCCATAAAGAAAAAGTGTGAAAATGGAAAAGTAAAGAAGGTACTGAACACAACTGAAATTTCTCTAGATTCAGCAAGTGTTTTAAGCATTTCTTTTGCTATACCTCCACAATTGTCACATCACTTGGGTTTGAGAATTTACCACAAAATTTCCAACTGTAAGACCCACAAGATGTAAAGCTAACAAAATGAATAATACCAAACTACATTTTTAGCTGAGATATTTTATAGATGGTATAGTTTGAAAGATTATCAAGACAGAAAAGAGACAACTGATATAAAGAGAAATGCTCACCCACTTCTGAAGACTAAGGCTTGCAGGGAAAAACTCCACAAAGGAGGCATCTCCAACAGGAAATACTTCTCCAGTGATGGTCAGCCCTTAAATGGGGTCTAGGAGAGGTCTTCACCTGTGCTCCCAGGGCTGACTCAGTGCTTAACTCAGATGATCAACCAATGGTTCAGGCCATAATTCAATAGTTCCCATACACAGACCACAAGCAAATTCGAATACTAAAATAAATTAAAAAAGTTAATGATAAGTTACTTTACCTAAATTTAAAAATTCTTGTTCAGGTAGTCAGTTCTTTGAGTCTGAGACATCACCTTAACTGCAGACTTTATTGTGATGGATCCTACTACCTCCTTTATTGTTTTTCTTTCTCATTAATCATGGCTGGATCTAGATGTAAGTCTTTGTTCATAGTCTCTTCAGTATAATGAGTGAAAAATGAAGCATTAGCTTCATTCATCATTTGTTTCTTCAGAAATCTCTTAGAAGTGCTGAAATTATTAATAAGGCTAAAACAATCCACAGAATTTTACATAGCTTTAGTTATCTATTTTATATCACTCTCCTATTTGATCTCTATTTCAGTATCCCAGTTTTTTTGAATAACATAGAGCAGCTTATTTTCACTGATATGAATAAGGCTAGACACTGATTTGAAGTCAGAGGAGTTTTTCTGAGATCTGCGGAGAGTCTGAAACGTAACAAGTTTCTCAGTATTTCACTGAGATCATAAAAATATGTCTCAGTAGGATAAAAGTAGTTTCAAGTAAAAAAATACTTCTGAAAAAATTCCAAAATCTAATTAAATGTTTTGGGTTCTTCTTAGAAGATTTAAAAAAATATCTGTATGTATGGTTTTTCTGTATTGTTATTTTCCCACAAAAAAACATCCACAGACACATCAAGTAACCCATCTACCTTCTAAGTCTTGATAAGAAGCTCTTGATAAAAAATGTATTTATGTTGATATGAGTTCTTCATAATTATTTAACTACTGTGAGATACAGTGATGACTGGCTAAACTGCTGTCCATTCCTCACAATGAGAATTGAGTATAATCATCATGTCCTTCTTACTTCTGTCAATGAACTGCTTATTTCCAGCTGTAATTGGCTAGATAAATGTTACTTGGCCAGAGGATAAATGCTCCCAGGAGAACTCATGTTTACTGATACAACAGAGGAAGCACCAATTTTTACTACTCACTTATCCTTTTCTTCTACAGTTTAATTCATAATAGCAGTTGAGTGTATAGTAAAAGTCAGATTTAATCTACTTTGGATTTAAGACTTTCCAGAACTCTGAACTTCATAATTCAGTGAGAACTTCCACCATTCCTTAGCATACTCAGACAGGAATACAGTAAAGTACACTGCTCTGAGATTTAGCTGCAGGTTTTAGCTCCTTTTCTGGCAACAAGTTGTAGTGTACACTTGCACAGGGGGAAACAGAATCATAAGGTGAATGAAAAAAGGAAAAATCACTTGTACAGAAAGTGTACATGATACGGCAAACTTCGTCATCTTCTGCATTTGCCAGGTTGTCATCATGCCTTTGTCCAGAAAGTTATTGAATGTGTTTAAGGTCAGACAAGATGATCTTGGTTCCAGCTTTGGTTATTATATGATTCTATTCATGTCACTGAGAATTAATTCAGTGTTGTTCCAGACAGGACAGTGTCTGCAAGAATGACATGACTTCAACGTTTATCCAACAGATAAAATTTAGTGAAGAAAAGTCAGATAAGATGTGATACTTTCAGGCCTAATACTTCTGGATGACATCCAGGTGGCAGTGCTCCAGTGATCAGAGTGGGTGGAGATACTGCTACACAAGAAAGGTGGTCTCACAGTCAGAATGGAGGAACAACCTTCATTCTGTCTCAGAAGCAATACTTCATCTGCAGAAAAATGAATAAAAATATAACAATTTTAAAATCTTGAAAATGCTTGTTTCAAATGATGTAAAAATCTTTGTACAGTTTTCATTTTGTATGAAAGGTTTCACCTCATTTGAATGAAAATCTGGAGCATTACTGAGAGTTTAATTATAAAGAAAAGCTTAGACAGCAATGATTTAATTTTAGATATAGAATTTTTCACATCCAGCTACTATTTTTGAAAACAACAACAAAAATAATCACAGAATCTTGTATGTAGTTCACGGTACGTATTTCTAGTTATAAAAATACTCAACAATATATGAGCCCCTAAATACTCATTAGTGCTTATTAAATCAAAGTCTGCATTTGCAAAAGCTCAGAATGTAAACTTTCATTCCCTAACTTATGATTTTCAATTCACAATTCCATTAGTTATGCAATTTGGCATGTCTTCATTTATTATTTGATGGTTAACACCTGCCTGAATTTTATTTTATTTTTTTTTAAAGCCAACATTAGCAAGTGAAACAGAGAATAAACTTTATGAGAACAGTCAGTCTACCAGCCTAATGTAGAAGTAAAAATAGATTTTTAATATATATCTTTTTCCAGTAAAGTGAAATTTAGTCCATTAAGTACAAAATGTTGTGCTTTAAACACTTTTTTTCTTCTATGTGTAGTGCAAGCTTAGTTTTGTACTGGATTTTAGCTAAAGATTCTGTTAAAATATTACCATTCCTGTCTCAGATGCTGATATATATTCTGAATTGTGACTATTTCTCACCTATGTGCATGCTTGCTGCTTTGGAAAAGACTCTGAAAAGATGACATAGTACTGGTGCAAGCTACTGCATTAGAAAAAATCAGCCCTATGTTATCACTAACTTGTGAAACGCTTCCTCACAGATGAGCAGATTGCTTATATAAGGACAGCCTGTATTATTGGCCTTGAAATACTTTGGAACTAAGATAAAACTAAGATTTCAGAGAAGGTAGAATAGGTAAAGCTGCAGATATGCAGTGAAAAAGTGAGAACTTGAATGGCAGAAAGAAGATGGTTTATTTTCACAGTTATGACTATTTTCATCTAAATGAGTGAAGAAAAAGTAAAAAAAAATAAAGTCAAGGACAAAAGGGGGAAAAAAAAGGAAATTATAAAATGATAATTAGTTTTAAAACCTGGCACAATGGAAAGGACACTTTATTTTTCAAAGCTAAACTTTCTATTTCTTTGTGTACAATTTGTCATTTTATAAATAATTTGCTACACAGATACAGAATACAAACAAACAAACAAAAACCTATGCTTTTTTTCCCTCCCCTCTAATTTGGTTTTTAAACAAGAAGACACATACTTAAAGGAGCTATTTTAACTGGGCAGAGTTAGTCTTCAGTACACTTTATTGTAGCTTTGAACTTAATATAGTGGTATAATTTTAGTTCTGTTTTGATAGGATCTATCAGGGGAAAAGTCAAGTGGGAAGCAGAACTGGAAACATAAGAAGTTTCAAACAGAGAGCTTTTTAAATATGCTGTTTCTACTGTTCATTTTGATAAATGCTACTGTTTAGGGATTTTCAACCACATCCTGTTATCTACCATTTTAAAAGTGATGAAAGATAAGTTTAGTCTCAAGCATGGATGACAGCATCTCAGAGGTGACCTCCATTTGTACTTACTGTAGCTCACTTGTGCACTTCTTATGCCCAACATTCATTTGGTTTGAACTGCAGTGTTATGGTACCATATGCTAATACGGTAACTTTGTGTTGAAAACAGCATAATGGAAAAATGAACTTGCTAAAATCATACTTGATTACTGCACAGTTTAGACTGTGATTGGGAGGCATTTCAATTTTAATTCTACTACATCTACAGATGAGCATTAATAATATACTTATGTAATTGAATGTGTTCCCTTAATCAGAGCAAGGAAAATGGATAATTCAGTAAATCAGTTTTGGAGTTATATCTCTCAGAATTGCACATTTTTACGCATTATTACAGAACTATCCAGACTTAACATATAAAAAAGGAAACATCAACTACATGAAAATTCCCTCCCTAGGAACCATTTATGGCCCCAGATTCAAGTTTGGTAGAATTTGAACAATTAATTTTTATCCCACTAGTAAAGCCATGGAAGTAGAAATAACTCTACTGTGTTCATCACCTTGGATAAATGCTAAGGCAGTCACCAAATCATTCAGTTCCAGTACTGCTCCCTTTTTAGGCCCAGGGCAACTGTCACTCTTGGATCGCATGTTCAAATGGAACACCTCAATGACCAGGCAAAACCTAAACTAGTAAAGGGTGAGCAGTCCAGAGTCCTAAAGTTACTCTAATTAAGCTGTTTGTTTGGATGCTGACAGCATGGACCAGGAAGAAAAAGCAGTGAAACATACTGCTGCTCTTTATTCAGTGATACCAAGTGCAGTTGTCTAGATATTATATAAGCTAGTTATCATGAAGTAGCTAGAATAAAGCCGTTATGAAGAGGTTTCCTGAGACAGGCACTAATGCTTGTTATGTAACTTTTTTTTTTTTTTTTTTACACTGAGTCTTTTCTCAAATAGAAGCTTTTCCAGCTACTTTTATGGTCTGCAGCACAGTATTTTCCTAGGATTATGCTGTATCTTTCTCTCAACCAAGCACTTAACAAACAAGTAATATATCCCTCAGCCTAGATGACTTATGAAAACCTTAATATATATTTATAAATACAGCTAGATGTAAAATTGAGTTATTTTCAAACGAGTTTTAAATCCACATTCAATTTAACAATGTATGAAATTTCTTGTGTGTACCAGATAGATTTCAACTGACCATTAAGAACATAATTACTGTGAATTACACATAGCAAATATGTGTGTGTTTTTAACAATGTTCTCTAACATTTCATAATAAATACACTTCAAAGTTAGAAACTACTGTTTCCTCATTAAACACAATTTCGCCTACATTTTAATCTGTTATGTATCTAAATATGCATAACAGATATTTCCTTCCCTCCTCTCAGAGCTACAAATAAAATAATGGCAACATGCCAGTAAGTGTAAGTAATATAATATTACTTTTGTCCTTCACAATGTCTACTCTGCTTTTCAGTCACACAATTTTGATACCTAGTGAAAATGTTTTTGTGCAATGAAGCACTTTGCAGTGGTTGCACTTAAAATACATTTTAAAGATGAACACTTTATCTGGAGACTAGACTTGCAATCAATTCCCTCAGTGGCTTTCAAACCAAAGCTTGAAAATGAAGTAATTATCTGCTGTGTGTGGAAATGAACTGAAAAACACCATGGTTCACCAGCTACCAGAATTACTGTAGCTTACTATATCCCCAGTAACAATACTTCCATCAAGCATATTTTGTTTTATTTCAGTGTTCATTTTAACAAGATTAGGGTTGGTTACTGTTACACTTACCTCAGGTGTTATTCCAAATCCTACTTTCCTCCTCTGGATTTGAGGATTATCTGGGGCATTGCTGAGCTTGACAGTGACTCTGTCTTACCCCAAGCTGCAAGTATCTGTGGGCCTACTGGTACTAAATGAAGCAGCTCATCTGTTTAGAAATGTGGCTTGCTGCAAACACACTGTCCTTTTTCTCAGATCCCTGCAATTGCTACCCACTGGAAGCAGAGTTCAAGTAATAGTCCCAGGTTTGCTACTTTGATCTTTAATGGGACTGAGTAAGATAACTCTGCTAAAAGATAGCATATACACATATTCACTAAGGATGCAATTTTAAGGGAAAAACTTCAGGCACTGTTAGTGAACCAGTGCTTATTGATGCTTTTCTGTTCTTCCCCCAAATCCTCTATCAGTCAGAGATCGCTAATTCAGAATAGACTAGCCCAGCAAATACATCAATATATGTGATTAAATGCTGTTTTATTTCTTTTCAGTGTTTTGAAGTGATGATTAGTGTAAGGTGCTTAATGGAGCTTCCTGAAGTCTTCTGCTGATCTACCAAACAATACTGGATTTATTTTCTTCCTAGAAGTACCAGTTTTGCAGACAAGTGGTTTCTGTGGATCTCTGTCCATTTGCAACTATGATTCTACTTTACTTTGTTTTACATTTCCCAGTGGAAAACAAAACAAAACAAAAGCAACTTGTATAACCTTGTTACACTAATGTCAGAAAGAAATTAAGTCCTCTGGATATGAGGAAATAAAAAACTCTTACATGTTATAATCTATTCCTTATGAGCACTGAATGCGGCCTGATTCTGAAGAATTTTTGTATTTCTGTTCCATGTAAATTTATGAACAACTGCTTTTTGGAGGCAACTTCCCATAACTCTGCACTGAAATGCAAAATTACTACATTGGCAAAGCTCAACAGAAAAAAAAAAGCTAGTTGGACTTTTTATGACTATAGCTATGAAAATAATGCAAGTGCTACATAATTTGAATTGGTATGTAATACTGACTTGATACTAATGCAAAATGATAATAATAATAAACTATTTTTTAGACACTCTAATATTAAAGATACATTAAATATTTATAGAAAAATACAGTAGTCACTTGTCTTCTAAACACTCTTAAAACATTAACATTTTTGCTGCATTGGACTCTTAATAATGTGAAATACCCAGAAGTTCTTAATTATTAGCATAAATCTATGGCTGGATTGGGATTTAGTCTCACTAAGTTAAAGCATTATTATCTCTGAAATGTTAATAGTCCGAGTTAAGGAAAGACAGCCTCAGCTGCTTACATATGATTATATGGTTTGCATAAGTAAAATATGATAATTCTGCTTAATTAGAAAAAAAATCTAAAAGCTTATTTCTTTGTTATTTAGGATCTATAGCAAAGTTTAATTAACTCATAGACTGTCTAGGACAATTTCTACATTTGTTTTAATTCTGCTAATAAGATAAAATCCTTTTTGCTTTAACTGTGAAGAAGATCACAGTTAAAATCAGTGGATATATAGGGCAAGAAAAAGGAATATGTTTGTAAAGCATATCAAGTTCAAAAGGGTTTCGTGAAAAACGCAATCAGACTTCACAAAAGCTGGACCATAGCTACTTAAAGAAAATTTGTTGGCACCAGTGTATTCCAAAGACAGGTCAAAAAATGACTGCTTTTATGCAATAAAGAGAGAGTTCTGAAGAGGAAGTGCTTGGCCATACACAAAAATCCCACTCTGCATCTCTAGGTAGTTCACAGTATTCCCTTAAGTTTCTATTCCTTGTATGTCCTGGGTAGGGGTAGCCCTGAGCCTTCACCTTTGTTTTCCAGCAAATCACATTCATTACAGTTTAGTATTGCTCAGAGCTGTTCAGCCACCTATTGAGTTGACTCCTGCTGTTCCAGCTATGCAAGAACAGATTGTCTTTAATCTACAGTTTTCAGAAGCACTGACTGGCTATAAACTGAATGGTTACAATGGCCACTGGTGTTAGTACAAAGCTTTTCCCTCTCTCAATTCTCAAGAAAAGTTGTACCACCAAAACATCTAGAGCTAGTAAATTCATAATTACAAAAAGTACATGAAGAATGTACCAGAAATTTGACAAGGAATATCTTGAATAATTTATCTGGAGAATACAATTTAGCTGTCTACAGAACTGTCCAGGTAATGAGGAAAGCTATTTCAAACCCATTACTGAAAATGTTTACACACATTATTAGGAAGCATAAGATGCCCTGTTGTTGAGAGTTACATTTTCAAATTTATGTCAAACTTCTAAATTCACAGCCCTTACACCAAAACAAACTTATTTTCAGATATCTTTAACAGCACTAATGTCCATTGGAACTCTAAGTTGGGACTAGGAGTACAACGTTTGCAAACTGAATACGTCTTAGCTGACTTTTTGCTTGGTTCATCTCATTTAAATTTGAAACCCAACGTACACAACATAGTTCTTGTGTCTCCAAATCTTTAAAAAATATGTATTATTTTGAATACAGCTTCATTATAGCTGTGGCTTCTTAACTCTCAACTCAGGCTGCTCTATCCAAGCAGTCCCATGACTTGCTGAATACCACTTTACACAGTGCACAGCTAGGTACACTGATACTGTTCACACTGTTGAATAGCTATTTCACATTTCCCAGTGTTCAGCAGAGGCCTCAGCCAAGATCTATTGAAGATGCGTGCACATCATAAGCAGTAATGATCTTTCAGGAAGAGTGGCTTCTGAAACCTCAGAGCTAATGTGAACATAGAGTATGAACCACATTTTAGCTTGCTACTGACTCAGGATCCAGCAATGTAGACATATCAATTTTTTATTTTTATTTTTCACTTCACCAGTGTGAGTTTGTAGGCTTTCATGTCCACATATACAACCTCCTGCAGAAATGTGTGCTTCTCTCACTGAGAAGCTATTCCTCAGCCACTGTAATCTAGCAAAGGAAGCAATAATAGAGGAGACAGCCATGATGTTTAACAGGGCCTCTGCCTGATTCTTGAGACTGTGAGACACAGCTGGAGGAAAATGCCTTCAGCTTTCCCACAGCTCAGCCAGATGTGAGAGATGCCTCTGAGGTGCAGAAATGTGTGACAGGACTGCTGAAGTGTGACAGTGACATGAGATCTGTTGCATTTGCCACCTGGAGACCCTAGCAGGCTCAGCAGCATCTAATTAGCTCCCAGCTGGGAGCACCTCACCAAACACTCCTACTGCTGTCTGGGAATTAACCTCCTTCAGACCAAGCCATTTTCTGGATCAACAGATGCTCCTTCTATGTTTAGTATATATACTTGGCCAGCAAACTTATGTACCTCCTGCAGAATGCAGTATAATCCCTGTAAATGCTTTTCATACTCTGAAAACAAAAGTATTTGACAAGTATATTCATAGCCCTGCTAAAAGTGATTCTTCACACATTTAGCAGACGACAGTATTACATGCTTTGAGGATGAGTGAGGAAGAAAACTGTATGTTCTTGCTCTCAAGCTGACTAATTTGAAGCTATGGAAAATGGAGACGAAATTCAAGTTCTGCTTGACTAATGTCATATTTTAGTCTGATATTAATTGCAAGAACAAGGAGAAGAGCAGGCAACCACTAACTTGATTACAGTGGTAAAAGCTGGGCTAAAATACTCATTTGATGACCAAAGTTTATACATTGCCTCATTTGTTCAGTAAATGTATGTTATCACATAGCTGGTTGAATAATGTAAATAAAATTATATAAACATTAATCCTATCCTCAGCAAATCTTCCATCTCAGCTCATCTATTCCTTAATGAATGCAATTCTGTTACGTGGTTAACACGTGCAATGTTAAGTACTGATAGCAGATGTTGCAAACAGGTAATGCCTTCAGTTAGCTACTCTTGGATAAAAATTACACCTGAATTTCTTGAAGTGAAATATCGTGCCAGAATCACAGAATAATGGGTTAAATAATGTGATTAACTGTCCACAGAAAGCTCTTTGTAGAGGTTTGGGTTTTTTTTTTTCATTTTTTGAAACCTTAAATGCAATTGAATCCTGCAAGCCTTGGTTCCTATTTGCTGCAGATTCGCCACCTTGGTGTCTCAGCAATGCTTCACTAGGAACACAAAGGAAGTAAGAGTTTGCAAAATCTTAATTATTAGACTCAGTGCACTGTGACAATCCACAGGCCTCTGGTGCTTCCAGGATTCCTGAACTGGAAACTGCAGCTTCTGCAGATCTACTCCTCACAGAGAACAATGTATTTCAAAAATATTTTCCTTGTCAAGAGAGAATATAATGACCTTCAAAGGAGCTAGAACCTCTTCAGAGTGAAATATCCATGTCTACCAGCAATGATGAGTTGCTCTATGTTGTCATGTATTGAATATATTCTTTCAGCGTTTTGAAAATTATCTTGTGTTCACAAAGTCTTGTTGAGTTCAGTGAAAAGATATTCATTAAAAAAATGGAACATCATATTAATATGCTATTTCATGCCTACTTTGACCTACCTCAACATGTTTAGTATGCAGAGTAAATTCCTGTGTAGTCCAAACTTTTGTTCAAATCTAGTATTCCATTAACTGCAGCTAACAACAATAAACAACCATATTTACACAGTAAAAGCAAATATTGCTGCTGTGAATACTTTTTGGAGGCATGTAGAACATTCAGCAAGAGTTTTTCCCAGAGCTACAATGACAACTTGATGGAAATAATAAATAAATAAATAACCATTGTTTTTAAACTGAAATAATATTTTCTGTTAGAAACACAAGGTGTGTATCTGCTCAGTAGCAGGGAAAAATGGACCCACAAGAAACAACATATATTACTGGAAAGGAAGCATTACTTCTCAAGTACTTGTTGCAAATAACATCAATGACAGCTGTACAGAATGCTAGATAGTGTCCTTTAAAATCTTCAAGAAGAAGAAATGACTAAGTCAGGCTTGAAGTTCAGTCTAGCAAACAAGGATTGGTTTACTTAATTGCATGACATTAATTAGTTGAATCTCACGTCATGGAGAAAAAATCTGAAATATATAAGCTAAAGTGAATAAAAAAGCATGAAGTTTCCACTGAAATAGTAATCTTCTTGCTTCTGTACATGATAGAAATTAGACTTCAATGAGGCTTATAGGTAGGTAGTCTTCGTATCAGCTGAATATTCTTCCTGAATGTCCTAAAGGACTTGAAATATACTTCCTTTTTCTTTTCTTCCCTTCAAAAGGACACGTTTACTGGGAATTAGGACTATGACTTTAAATTCTTTCCTCTGCTCCAAGCAGTGAAAAGCAAAAATTGTAGTGTATACCCATAGTAACTCAGATTCTAGGAAGTATGTAGAAATAACCACATTCTCTAGATGCAGATCATTCCCTTCATCCTATTGTTCTCTCTCACCCTGGCACATCCTTGTCAATGGCTTATGGTTCAGCCCAGTTCCGTGATTATGGGGTAGAGGACCCATGGACCCACACCCCAGAAAGGCGAAGGGGGAAAAAGACAATCCTTTGTAGAAAGAACTGTTCCTAAAGAAGATGTCTTATCAGTCAAAAATTCATATGCTCTAAAGGTTGCTTCTCTGCAAGCAGTCTGTGACCCCATTAATACCTGTTGACACAGTCAAAGAAGAATGCTTCTTTATAAAGAAGCATTAATGTATCAGAATTTGCCTCCTCCTGTTTTTTTGCCTTTATGACTTTTAAGACTTATTTAAATATAAAAGGATATTTCCCTTTGTAGAAAGCTTGACCTCTCTTATTTTGACAGAATTTCCTATTTTCCTGAGTTTTAAATGAGATGCAGAGATAACTTTACCAAAGTGCTGAGGGAGTTGGCCGTTTAGCAACCAGTTTCCTGAGGATTTAGTCCAAGAAGACAGATCAACTGTTCCTGAGGTTTCAGGTATTTTATGGCTCTAGGGAAAACCATCAAGTGGACTGCTTCTGAGCTAGTGACAGAATACTTCCAGAGTCTGCATTGCTATTTTCTTTCACAGACAATTGAAATATATCAAATTAAGAAAGGAATAAAAAAAACATGAAATTATCTGAAAAGTTATATTTTTTCCCCTAGTTTCATTACTAGTTTCTTTCATCTTTTATTATCGCTTATACAGTAGATACTGAATTTTTTTGTTCTTTGGTTGGTTGCTTTTTTAAAGGAAAACAAAAAAAAATATGTGGCACTTAAAAGCTTTTTAACACTCATTTTTATTTTTGTCCTCAGAGAATGATTGTCAGGAAAAAAATACGGAAATAGAATAATAGGATTCTTTACAGATACTTCTGTATGCAAATATACGCTGTAATACCAGCCATTTCTCTAAATGGGTTCTGCCATCAGCATTCACCTGCAGATAGACACTCCCCTGGGATTTATGTAATGCAATGTACAACATGGATGACTGGGTTTGTCGACAGTAGTCATTTCTCTCTGAAGCTTATCACCATGCAGTGCAGTATCTTGAAAGGCAGAGACCAAGGTGAGTAGAGAAGCTGCCTATAAATATATGGTGGGGAGTTTTTACACAGTAAATCACTAAGAGGGAGGTAAACAGAAGATATATGACTTTTGGAAATTACATCCTAGGAAGTGATGTCCTATCAATTTCTTGATTAGGGCATTACAGTAGTGTGGCACCTCATATTCCATTTCACATACGTTGTATCTTGAATCTTGTGTGAGTTATTATGAGAAGAAGTGTGGGTCCAATAGCCTCTCCCTTGTGTAATATCTGGAAACGAAGTGAGCCTTAGCCATGGCATCAGAGAAGTAGAGGAAGGCCTCTACAAATGCCACATGCCATCAACACTGCAAATAAAAGGGATATCTTTTGAGTCAACATGATATATATTTTGTCCCTTGCTTTTCTTTGACACACTGTATGACTGCATAACAAACATCTTTTCCTTCACTTTTCTTTTGGTGACATGGAGAGATTAAGAGATTTACTTTTTGGAAAGAAACTTGAAACTGCGGAGCAAGAACTGCCTAGAACTATGAAAGTGCAAAATAATATTTTTAATTATTTCCATAAGGGCAATGCCTGGAACTTTCAATATTTGAAAAAAAATACAACAGATATCACAAAGGTCTTATTAAACAGAAGCCCTATACAAAAGAGGCAAAAGTAACTGAAAAATAGTTGAGATATTGCAACTCTCCAAATTAATCCTGGTGAAAACTGTTAGTGCACCCTGAGCACCATCAGATACATCTTTTTCTGCAAGACAGAAATCAGCCCATGATTTTAAAATAGCTGACTGGTAAAAAGGTAAAAGTAAGAAAAGTAGACAACAGGTTTCTCTGGAAACAGAATTAACTTCTGTGAATTTAGAAAAAAATTTAGCCAACTTGTACACTGGTTGGTTTAGTCTATAATTAGCAGCACATTTATGCATGATAGCCCTCCTTTTGTTAAAAAAATGAATGGAGGAGGACAAAGAAAAATATAGGACTTGCAAAATAGAAGAAGAAAAAAAGTGTTTTTTATTATCACTGTTTTACTACTAGACTTTGTCCTGTCCTGACAAGTAACTGTGTGACTTTCCTGTTCAGTTTCTTCATTTCTATCATATTCTGCAGGTATATGTAGTCATTAGGTATCAGTCTTTTAAAAATCCCAGTCTCCTTCAAGACTTGACTTCAGCAACAAAAATGTTGCTTTTTGCTTCCCATACAATTTTGCATCTTCTTCAAATATATGTATCTATATCCTTAAGGCACTAATTGAGTTAAAGATAACTCGACTAAATACAGCACCATATCTAAAATTCTAGTAGAAACTTATTCAGTGACATTGCTTAGTAAGGACTGGACTCATCATTACCAGCATCATATGCCTGACTAAAGTTAAGCATATATTGCTCTAATTTTAAGGTGTCTTCAAGACTAAATGCAGTAACTACTAGAAAGCATAGTAACTACATTTTACCTCCTTCACTTTAATGAATTCCACTGACATCCAGTAACAATTCAGCCATGTTCTAGATGCAAAACCAGACTTCCAAGTAAGCTGTGAATGTTACTACCTGTGAGGTAAATAACTCCCAAGGATGGTACTTCACAACAAAATAGTATAGATGATGGTATATTTTGAGTAGTTCTATATAGATAGTATACAAATAATACAAAAGAGAAGATGGCTCACCTTCAGGATGACAAGGCTCGCAGGGGACTCCACATGGGAGGGATCTCCAAGAAGAGATCCTTCCCTGGTGCTGGTCAGCCCTTAAATGGGGTTTGGGAGAGGTGCAGCCAGGCTCCACCCCTTCCACTCACACAGGTATATCACCTTCACCTGTGCCCTCATGGCTGACTCGGTGCTCACCCCAGGTGACCAATCAGTGGTTCAGGCCGTGATTCAGCAGTTCCCATACACTACCACAGTTCAACTTCTGGCATACTCTTTTTGAATTGATTTATAACCAAACTCATAATTCTGCTGCTTAGCTAAAAATAAGTCTGTCACTAGTATAATCCAGACATTCTTATATCTTTCTTGCAAATCTGTTTGGGGATTTTCCTGGTTAAAATTATGATTTTTTATTGCTGCCAACAATTTTCTGAAGCCAGTTCTCAGCAAATGTCTTCACACCAGACAAAAATAGTACACATCTAAATAGCAGATACTCAAATGATAAGCAAGAATAATAAGCAAGTGTTCTTCTCTCCTAAAAGCTACACTACTGCACAAGAGGTATAAGGATGTTAGGAAAGATTTGATAAACACATCAATAAATGTCTGCTAGATTTCAGCTTTGAATGTAGTGTACATGATACTTAATAAGGCTGAAGTTTAATTCTAATAGAGCTGGCTGTAGCCTTGATGTGAGTCTGCACCTGTCTAATCTCTCCCCTCACAGTGAACTTGAAAAAGAACTAGAATGCCCCTAGGATTTTAGAAGATGACCGGACTACCCAATTTAACCTTAGAAACTTAGAACAACAATTCTAAAAGGATTAGAAATACAAAACTCCACTTGCTCATATTGTAAATTTCAGTTAGTTGTTGATTTTCAGAGCAGAGATACATTGCCAAGCCTGCTTAGACATCTCTGCTTCTCACTGCTGTCTCAAAGTTTCTCCAGGAGCTGTACATGGCCACACTCCGCAGTCTCCTAGGTCACACCTACAACAGATCCATGAAGAAAGGAACTATTTTTCTTTCTGAAGGACTTCATTTCATTGAGGCCTCTTAAGGGGAGACAAAGTCAAGGGCAGGCAAAACAGATGCCATCTGTCACAACGGATTTGGGCATACTGTAGTCTTGTATTTTCTTACTTTAAAAGATCACTATTAATTAGCTGTGTTCAGTGATACTGTTTCCTGCTTGGCCCACCACAGAAGAAATTTTGTGCAGCTGAGGAGCTAGGGGAGAGGACAAGTTGAACCATGAGAACAGAAGCAATGACCAAAGAAAAAAAAATACAGGAACTTTATCAGTTTTGTAGCAATGATGTCTGCATGGGAGAATATGTCACTCTCAGAGATGTAAACCTACTTGCTTGAGATCACTGGAGAAAGACCTTCCTTAGGCACCTATTTGACCTGCTTCTGACTTACAGTACTGAGTGACTTGTGAGACAACTTGTATTGTTTGTTCATGGCAGGATCCCAAATCCATTGCATGCTGGCATGTAAGTAGCAGTAGATCCAAGGAAATGTGAAAGTTTTCAGTACTAAAATAAATAACACTATCTTTTTCTGCCACTCTGACACCACAGTGTGATACTCACTTGAAAATTCAACAGTTCCCCCCAAATTACCAACAGAATATGATAAATGAATGATAAACGCCACCTCCCCAAGCCTTAGATAACTAGAAACTTTTAACTCAGATATCACTTAGAAGTTCTAGCAGTAGTATATTTGTTGTTGGTTATAATGAACATAATCATACACCCTGAAAAGCCCCAGGCAAATCTCCTTAGAATTTGTCACATGCCACGTTCACAAGGCAATGCATAAAATACAGTATGGTAGTTTTACCCTGACAGGTAGCTAATCTCCATCATGCTATTCTCTCATTCTCCCTCCTCAAAGGAGCAGGGAAGAATATGTGATGAAAAAGGGCTCAAGGGTTAAGATAAGTACAAGGAAATTCCTCACCCATAAGCGTCACCAGCAAAATAGACTCAGCATATAGAGATTAATGTTGGTTTTTGTTTTTTTTTTTTTACCATCACTAACAAGCAGAGCAGTGTGAACTAAAAGGAAACAAAAAAGTTTCTTCCTCTCATCCATCCTTTTTTCACTTTCTCCTCACTAGTGGTACAGGGAAGCTGGGAATAGGGGGCTGTGGTCAGTCCATAGTACTTCCTCTTTTCTGCTCCTTCATGATTGCTCTCTTACCTCTGCTCCACATGGGATCACTCTCGGGGGATGCCATCCTTCCTGAACTGATCCCACACAGGCTTCCCATAGGGCTCTCCAAGCACCACTCCAACACAGCTCCATAACATGGATCCCACACTTCCAGAGCTGCTCCACACTGGTCACCATGGGCAGCAGGTCCCCCAGCCCTCCTGTCTCAAAATGTGCCCCTCTCCGTAAGCTGAAGCCTGGGCTCCTCCTGCAAGGGCTTTTCCATGGACTGTGTCTCCTCCAGACTTCACCACTTCAGCACTGCAGGCACCTCAACTGCTGCAGAGGGAGATCTGCTCTGTGAGGTGCCTGTGGTCTGCAGGTGTACTGCCTGCTTCTCTGTGGGCCTCTCCTGGGATGCAGGGAAGCTTCTGCTTTGATGCTGGAGCATGATGGATCATCTCCTGCCTACCTTCTGCACTAAACTTGGTGGCTGCAGAGCCATCATAAAAACCTTGCCATGTAAGACCAATACACATACTTCTTGAAACAACTTAAAAGGCTAAACCTAAAAGCATCTTGATTTCAAATCAGAAGATGCAGAGATATAGCTAGTGTTAGACTAATAGGCTCTGGTTATCCTACTAGTCTAGCTGGTCTTTCCATGGAGTCAGTTACAAGCCTTGCTATTTCCCAAGTTACTGGATCACTATCCTTAGCCTGATCTGATCTAAGATCAAAGTCTGAAGTTTGTAGTCAGCATATCTGGCTTCTTCAGGAGCATAATCATATGAATAATAATTCACTGGAGCATTATGTTTAGTTTCTTGGACTTAGATCAAAGATCTGTTGGGCTCATGTGGGCTATGCTGATAGAAAGATGCTGCGTTCTGAAGCACATCTATCTTGATTGTACGTTACCATGTAAAAGCCCTTGTCACATCCTTGATGTGGCCCCTCTCTCATACTGATCCAACAGCATTGTCACAGCCTCCTGGCTCAAGTCCCCTTGATCTCACCAAGCTCAGAGTGACGTCCTTATCTTACAACATTAAAGAAAACAAAGTGGTAGCTGAATACCAAGTAAAGGAGACAGATCTATTTTAGCAAATGCCTTTCTGTTCAGACAGTAAACAACAGTATACTAACACAGTAGAAGAAGTGCTCCTGGAACAGCGTATCTAAGGGAAAGAGAGCAAGACAAAAGCAGACTGCAGTGATACTCCAAGCACTTGCTGCTCTATGGCTAATAGAAATCAGCAGTAGAACTGTCTAGTTTTCAGACAGATTTTGAACACGGAGGGTAATTATAGGACAAATAACATTGAAGTGGAGCTAATAATAGCTGGTGTAAACCAAAGAAAATTGAGTCTTGATTTTTCTGGGCCAAGTCAGTCAGGTGAAGACAGAAAGTATAAGACAAAAGTTAATTTGTCTACTTATGAGAGAATAGATGATATAGGGAGAAAAGGCATTTTTACCCCCCCTTTTTTTTTTAGAAAAAGCAAATTTTTTTTTAATATAGTGTTACAAATTCAGTGGTTAAGTTGATTTCAGCAAATACAGAATGTGTCCCATTCACAGGTAAAATAATGTGCATTCTTATGGCTTTTTCAGTTCTGAATAGCAGCAGGTAGCTATTGTTCTTCACATTCCATACTCTTCAGGGATTTTCAAAATTTGTATTGCAAGTAATACTATCCCAAAGGGGATTGCATTCTTACTCTTACTCAGATACTATTCCAAGTATTTCTTTCTCTGGCCATGTGTTGAGGTAAAATAACTACTGTTACATCTGCTTTATTTTTGATACTGAATTTTATTTTTAAAAGCTGCGAAGCTGTTCTGTTGTGTTTCTTTATTTTCACTAGTTATTTATTTCCCTTTCCTGCTAAGGAGGAGAAGAGGTGCCAATCTCACCTTATAAGAAAAATTATAAATCTTATGTAGTTCTTCTGTGATTTTACTTAAAAATTAATGCTTTTCCTCCATCTGCATTTGAATATGGATATCTGAAAAAAATAACAAGCAAACCAACAACAGAACCCAACAGCAGTACCATGAGACCAGAGAAATCCTAAGCCTCTAACTTGTCTACATTTAATAAGGTCCTTTACTTTCTCAAAGGAGCAAGCATTACTATTGCAGCTTTTCTGTTTGGAATCCTTTTCCAGGTTCCTCAAATTTAGTACATTGGTGATTGTGGTAAATAGAGAATGAATTTGACAACAGCTTTTAGAATAACTAGCTAAATTTTTCCTATGGAAAAGTAAGAATTCTGGAGTATACTTTCCAGTTTAAAATTACCAAGCATCACTAACATGTCAGTTACTAGCTTTCTTTGTTGCTAGGCTGCAAATAAAAATGCATACTGGCATTTATATATATTCTTTCTACAATCTGGAGAAGAGAAAATAAAACAAGCAAAAAAAAACCTGCATTTTTCTACACAGTCCAAAAATTTGACCTGGTTTTCATTCAGATGCATTATCAACTGAAAAAAATACTTTACAAATGCATATAGAACTTCCAAGGTATTTTCAAGTGTAAGTGAAAGAAGAGCACATAAAAAGTAGAGGCATACAAAAATCTAGAATGAATTAAGATACCATTGGATTATCATTATTTGATTCTTTCAACTTCTCTCTGGTTCATGAAAGGGTAATGCTTTGGTTCTCTCTCTCACATTTGAGTTAAACTTCTCACATCTCTAACTGCAGAGGAAAAGTCTATAAAACAGATAGATTACTAAGAAAAAGACGCTGAACTATAAGAGCATCAAAACCAAAGTCAAAACCTTGGAAAGATCACTTGAACATCACTTCTCATTAGTATAGTTGATGCCAAACCTAAAGTGTTTAAAATTACTGACTTGGCACTTGCTTACCAGACTGATTTCAAGTCAAAAACATTTATAAGGGCAAACTCATAATCTTACTTTCCAGGGTCTATATCAATGTAAATGCTTTGATGTGGTCAATGGATCAATATTTCCTATTTACAGAACTGAAACCATGAACAGGTTAGCACCCTAAGGTGAATAATGTGATGTCAAAGAAAAAAAACTATAAAAAAATTTCTAAGCAGCCAGCACATTAAGCCTCCTTGGCGAGTGCCGTAGCAAAAGCTTTGTGACAAAACAATATACTTACAGCATATCTAACTTACTGAACTTGTGCCAAGGTATAGGCTTGCATAAGCTTATTAAACTGATATTTTAAGCTTTCTGAACTGATGCCAACTTTTACCTACCTGAAGACAAATCTTAATTTCTGTGAATTTTGTTGCCCTGGGTAACAAATAAGATAGAAAAACCTTATTGAGCAGTAAAATAATGTTTCTTTAATATTAAAAATGTGAGATCATTCTAGTCCAATGTGAAAGAGGTAGCGCTTATGCCCCAGTGGTCTGATCACACATTACTGAGTATATGAGAAATGAGGAAAGACAGCCAATGCAGTTAAAAAGAAAAGATCATGTATCCATCTATCTTCAAAGAAGGAAGGGTATTCAGGTCATTAGCTCTGTAAACTGAATGCTTCACATTGCTTTGCGTAAATAGAATGAGGGATAATCCAATGAATGTTTCACTTGCCAGCTGTGTCCTTACTCCAGACACCTATAACATCTCTGCGCCCAGCTCTTTCTTCCAGCACATTGTGTTCATGAAACAGAGAAGCAAGCATACCCTACAGAGTTCTCTGTAGTTCTAGCATGTAAGGGAAGAAGGAAGAAGAAAATAACACAGAACAAAGCATAGAACATTGTTACATTTGGTAATCCTAACCACTGTACCTAATTTTATGAATCCTGGATCCTCAGATACTAACATAAAGAAAAATGACCCTTCAAGAGATAGGCTGGATGTGTACAAATTCTTCTTGAGATGTGACATCACATGCAGACATTAACATCAATTGGACAGTAGATTACATGCACCTCAGCAATGTCTTGGGTCTCATCATATGACCGTATATTGTGTTTTGGAACAAAATGTACTCCTGCACCAAAGCCTGAGGCCTTTTCTTTGTGCATTCAGTAATCCCTCCCTGAATGCTAAGGTGTCTCTCACAGTAATCACTGTTATCTCCAGTGAACTTTTCTCAAACTCTGGTGTTTGTCATTTAGATTTTCTGGGTTCACCCATAACAGAAGATACTTCACATGATTCCCTCCCTATTCTGTAACAGAGACATACATTTCCCTTTTGGACTGCTACCACAACCAGTCACTTCATGCTTCAACAGTTGCATTAAAATCAATATTCTCTCTACTAGCTAACACTCCTAGAAGCAAGCCAAAGGATCATCCTCAGCTTATGGTAGAGGGACAGATAAAAAAAAAAACAAACCTTGTTTGAATGGGTTTCTTGCATCTGCAATTCCAAATTTTGGTGCTGCTGACTTTAATTGATCAGTATTACCAACAGAAGTAAGAGATTCTTATCAGTAAAGACAGGAACATACAAGTTTCTGTCTTTGCTTCCCAACAACTATCTGACCTTGATTGTCTCCAGGCAACCTACCTTACAGTTCTATAGCTAGTAACCAAAAGAAAGCATTTGAATACTTTTTGAGCACTTACATGAATAAAAGCAGTTATATTAGTTACTACAATTAGTAACCTTATATTCTTCCTTAGTTATGGAAAATATTATATTTGTATATCTGAAAGCACCCACAAAATCCTCTTTGGATTGCATATTCATCAGAAGTTATTTGTTTGATAACACATGCTAAACTCTTATCAAGCCTTACCAAAAGCCGTGTTACTACCTGATCAGGAAGGACAGTGACAGCAGGAAGCAGAGTCAGCCTTTAGCCCAGATCTCCAGGCAATCCACAGGACTTCAGCTTAAATACAGCTCCTGACTCGTAGGTGGATTGTCCCTCACCAGCCTCAGAGATACTCTGGCAAAGTTACCTTGAGTAGAAGCAGCTGACTGCTGCTAGAAAACGTGCACTCATTGTCCTGATAAGAGGAGAGCTGCTCCTTCCCTCTGTTACCCACCTACTCGTTAGTAGTCATCTTTGCCCAGAACATGACACTGATAGGAGGATGTAAAGGGATGGAGCTGATCATAGAACTGCGTGAGCAAGAGGAAGTGTGTCAGGATGTGCTGAAGTCATATTTTCTTCCTTGCCCTCACTGCTGCACCTGGATTTCCAAACATCAGAAGATTGTTGCCTCTAAACAGAGGCATGGAGTCTCACAGTAGCAAGGCAGCACCAAAATCAGTTTAAAGTTATCCAACCTCCACAATTATTTCCTGAGATGTTAAGCTTCAATTGTCACTGCCTTCTGGTTACAGACCTTACATGAGAAAGATTTGCTCCATTCAGATAGATAGTGACAAGATGATAGAGTCTAATAAGCTTTTTCCCATTCCTCAGATTTCTTTAATCCTTAAGAACACACAAGACATAAATTTGAGTCAGATCCATAACCTATGCGGTGTCACATTTCTCTTCAAACTGGACGTAAGGGGCTGTTGAGAGAGCTATAAGGATTAAAAATGGTCCCTTGGGACACAATAATAAACAAAGATGAGACACTGAATTCTTGTATTTGCAATAGAGTAAATAATTAAATACTGTTCAGTGTATAAGGGAAGGTTGTTGTTGATAGCAGTAGAAGGTGGTAATTAGTAGTATTACTTTGTTTCATGGCACAGCTGAATATAACTTGTGGCTTTTTAAAAGTATTTAATATCCTTGCAGGCATTTTAGAATGTTACTGTTTTAGTTTGTTTTTTTTTTGTATAGGAAGTTACAGAAGATACATGAAAGAAGTTTGGAAGGAGAAGCTGCAGTGATTAAGGAGGCAGCATATAAAGAAAAAATAAAACCTTAGAAAACCACTGTGGAATAAGAGACAAGGGAAAAGAAAGTGAATCTTGAAATAAATAAGCTGTAGCAAAGCTTGAAACAGCTACACAATGAGGGTAAAAAGATGCCTGTGTGAAAGGGTTGGTATACAAATAGCTGTTTCGCCTCAAAATATTTTTTCCTTTTAAATCAGAATAAGAGACAGACAAAAAAAAGGTAATGACAAAAACGGCAGCTTTAAGATCAATTACACTAACCATGAAGGGTAATATAGGTTAAGTGACAAGCTACCTCTGCCATAGAGGGACTGTGTCTGTGTGGTTAAAAAGTGATACAGATTCATAATTTTTTCTAGTGAAGCCTAACTGTGGGAAATCTGTCTGCACATTACTCTGAAAATATTTCCTCTTTCATTCTGCAGACAAATAGTGACAAGTTGCAGTCTGCAAGATACAGGGTTTTTTAGTTTGGAAGTTTTCTGTGTAAGCAATGAAGCAAACAAGCACATGTATTATATCATGTCATTGCTGGAGTTTCTCAGCTAGAATATTTGAATTTTACCTATAAAATTTACTTAATCTAGAAACCTATAAACTATAACTTGATCAGATTTCTTAAATTCAGTATTTATATTCAAATCTAGAGGTTAATTAAACAGCTTATTTTCTTCAAAACTAGTTTCAAGGCCTGAGTAAAGTAGTTTTCTTCCTCTCAGTTCTATGCTTCTGGTGACTTTCATCAGGATTTTTTTGGAGAGATCACACAAGTGGTGATATGCAACAATATCGCTCTGACAAGTGCTAGTGGGTGGAAGTACCCTTTATTTTCTAGGGGACTTTGAGTGAGCTTAATTCACAGCATGTTAGCCAACCACAATGAAAGAGCAAACTTTGATACAATACAAGATTGAAGGAGCACATCTTCACATCAGTCTGAGATTCTAGACTTTAAGAGTTGACATCCACCTTTCTCACCCTCTCATGGAAAGCAGTTAACCTAGAGCATCACAGGAAAAACTAGACTGTCACAAACTATACAGAAAAAAACAACCTAGTGGGAACAAGTTACCCAGTGGCAAAAAGGGACTCCTAAGACACTGAAGTATGAAAGTATCTTCATTTAATTGAGGAGGAAGTTTGTTCTCTGGTTGCATTGCTGCTATCATGTTTTTCTTCATATTAATTCTGCTTACATATCTGAAATGTCATTGTGGGAACAGCTGCCAGATGTTGTTTAGAGGAAGGTGACAGTGTTATAGTTCTAGATGAGTCTGGCATATGTGCATCATCTATAATAAAGTTCTACCTGCAAGAGCAATAATAATTTACATGACGAAATTTTGCTGAAGAGAAACCATATTCAGAACTGAAAAATGCCATGAAATTGTTACACATTGAGAACTCACTATGAGTATATCTTTAGAAACAAATTTGGAAGCAGTGGTACAAAAGCATGCTAAAAATATTAAGAAGTATTTACCTTGTGAAAATTTAGTTTGGTGGTTTCAATGCTTGGTAGAAGCTCTGGTCATAAAACAAAGAACATGTGAATGCTTCATAGTCCTTCCAAAGGCATACATTTCTAAAGAATTATTTTAGTTTGGTTTTATTTTTTCCCTTCCTAGTATTAATAAATATATTTAGGACACTATTCATTTCCCTTCCATTTTGTTTTTCTGTTTTAAGTCCATTTTACTCTTATATTTGTCAGTGTTAAAGAAAATAGAAAGCCACATATTAGATGCTTCTGAAAAAAACATTAGTTAACAACTGTAGAGAGCGAAATCATGACGCTTTAGTGTTATCTGTACATCACTACTTATCTTACTACATGCATATAAGAACACAATAATACAGGGCAAGGGTATATTCATGTGCAAAAACTCACTTGTGCTCTCACTACAAAAAAAAGCAAGTGTGTGCATAACATCATACCTGAGGTGTAAAGAGTCCCAGGAGAAATTTAAATTATGAGTACTCTAATTTTAAGCCCCCAGAGTAATTTCACTTAAAGTGAGATTAAGATCTAGTATAAGTATTATGAATGGAACTATTATTCAAACTACATGACAGTTCTCTTACAAAGCCCTGGTTTCAGAGGCTTATCATTTTGCTGAACTTTAATCCTTCAGTCTGCTATGTTTCTCAGCAGCAGGTGAGAGCTGGAGGCTATTTGGTTCAGAAGTATGGTCTGGCTGTCAGAAATACAGCCTGTCTCACAAAATAAAACTTCATGGTATCTTTCCACAGCATATTCTGGCTTCCTGTCACCAAATTAAGCAGGTACTCCAGTGGTTCTGAGCTCTGTCTTCTTGTGTGCAGCATTTGGGCAGGATTTGTAAGAAAGAGAGTTGCAAGGGGGACTACATGGGTTGCCTCTGCTCCAACTGTGAACAGTGATGGTAACCTTCTCCTTTTGCTTCATCCTTACACTTTAGATTTGAACTCCACATTTCCAGTCCCAGTGGGAAGCCAGAAGATGAACAATTCCGTACTTACTGCTTCCCTGTTAGTTACTGGAAGAGAGACATGCCTATTCCAACCAAAATCAGAGAAGGTTGCTAATGAGAAATGTAATGCAATGCAGTAAACATACTAAAGTTTTTTCTCATTTTCTGCACACCAGCTCCAGGATCGAGAGCCTCATTTGCAGAACTGAGAAGTATTCAGAGCATCAGCTGTCATCAAGAGAGCCTGTATAAAGAAATACTGATTGACCAAAGAAATCTTGCAATGACAAGTCACTTGTGTGTGGTCTAAATGATATTGTAGATCCTTTGCAACCTAATGTTTCTATGAATCTAAGAATCTTAGTGTGTCACTAATATGATCACTACCATTCTTTATTTCTCCATTTGTCTCTGTAGCCTTGTCGTCATATAAATTAGTGTGCTTGTGTACATCCCATGGGAGGAAAAAAAAAATCAAGCAATTGAACCTATACAGAAGGAAACAACAACACTTCTGCACTGTACACAGGGGCAGGCAAGAGCAAGATGTTTCTATCTATGCTTGAGTTAATGAGAAATTATGGACGTGTCATTTTCAACCCCAGATTGAAAAATACTTTATTCCACACATCACTGAATCAACACTTAAATTAATTTTTCAAAGTTTTCTTCTTGAAGTTAAATAACCACAACAAGCACAGCAGAAAATAATAATAATGAGCTACAATTAATACCTCAGAAACTGTATTACAATACTTTTAAGACATGTAAAAGGTATTGCAGGCTCAAAGATAACGGCTGCCAGTGGTCCAGGGAAACTATCCTGATGACAAGTACTCATGAAGATTACTTGAGTTACTTTACTCTTCAGTGAAAGAGAAAGGAAGCTGTTTCATATAAGCCTGCTTACTTAGCACATAGTAGTAGACACATAACACATTCTACAATTACAAAAACCTGCAATAGCTGAGGAGTGAGTTTGGCCTGCTACATTACCAATTTGAACACATATATACAGACTTCAGAAATTCAGGCTGGCAGAATTCAAGAAGTGGGGAAAAGCAGGGAAATGCAAAGTGAATTACAACACCTTATAATTCTGATATATACTATACCCAACTACATTACTATTAAAAAAAACAAGTCACATGAATAAAATGATGGTATTACTGACTCATCAGCAGTCACGCTAAACTACCTGAGTCATTCCCTTATTGGTTTCCTAATGCTTCTTCAAACAGGCATAGAAGCTAGCTTCCTAGTTTATCCTATACCTTTTTTTCCTATTAATTCTTTAGAAATAACTAGGTGTAATTTTACAATATGATGGAAAGTACAGCAATAACAGCCAGGTGGCAAAGCCTTTGGCTACAGCAAATGAGGACACACCTAAATACAAGAACTGCTTACCTTTAGAAGAACTTAGTTAGACAGGGATCTCCAGCAAGATACTCTCATCTCCACTGCTAACCCTTAAATGTACTCTGAGAAGGGTTAGGTCCTGGCTCCACCCCTTCTGGTAACTCAGGTTCATGGCATACACCTGAGCTCTCCTGGGTAGGCCCTGCCTTCCCACCAGGTGCTTCATCACTGGTTCAGGCCATGACTTCTACACTAGGGAAGCAAGTAATGAAACTAGCTGTTTTTTATCTTAAGTTATATGGACTTTCTCATATGCTAAACAAAGCAAAGAATAATATCTTAAGCTTAAGATCACTGACAATGCTGTGCTTACTAGCTGTGTTAGGGCAGGAGTCCGAATGGGATTTTGCACAATTGCTTCCCCTGGTGATGTAGAAGCTTCCTACACTGCCAAGAATTCTTGTTTAGCACTACGATCGCCACTTCATGCCATCTTTTGTTGTGCTGAACAAAATAGGATCATAAGCATATATTGTACTTAAGGCAGCTCCCTTTTACTCCCTACTACAATTATTAAGAAATTTAGGGCAGACATCACCTCTAATGTCTCCATGAAGCATTCAACTTCTCTAGCCAGTGTTCTTTCCACTTGTTTATCCCAGACACTGCCCCACACTTTGGCCCATGGTTTTTACTCCATCCCACTCTCTGTACAGGTTTCATTCAGACTGGCTGGGTTCAGAGAGGATCCCTTCTGATAGATAGTGGCAACTCCCCAAAACTGAATGAGAGCTGAATCTTAGAGCAATTGGGAGCTTACCAGCAGGAAATTGTCAGTGATGGCTGGAAATTCTTAGCTCCAAGCACTTGTAACAAGTATGGGTCAGTTGCCTGGGCATAGATGTCTGATATCACTTAAGATAACACATTTTTTCCCCTAACAGGTGTCCAAGGAGCTAGTGTGTATTAGACTAGAAGGGACAGCGTGAGGATATCCCTGGACAAATGAAGTTGTATCAGCACTCCGTGTTCACTCTGCAGTGAAGTAAATATGTTACCTTCCCTAAGATTTCAGGACTGACTAGAGATTTCTGTTCACCAATATTTGGAGCTCTCATATTGAGACAAATTTGATTGTTTATCAGAGGGCAAACTTTACAGCTTGTTGACCTCAGAAGGAAATGCTTGAATCTAAAACATTTATGTGGAAAACTGATTATTCATTTATTTATTTATTTGGCTACTGTCAGGCAGCCTTAGGTGTCATCTGGAGTAAATGTTGTACTTCATTCAGATCGATTTTGAAATGAGTACATGTTATCAGTTCAGCCACAAATCTACATATAAACACAGACATATATATAAATATATATAAAATGTGTATGTATATAAATGCATAAAGTATATTAATATATGCACACAATATATATATATATATATAAAGTAAAATAAAATTAAAAAAAAAACCTTATATATATATATAAATATATATATGTGTATAATCAAACATAAGGAGTTTCAGCACTTCAGAGAAGAAAGAAAAGCTTCTATGCTATTTTGAGCTAACCAATAAATGAAACAGCTAAATATGCTAGCTGCTTTCCTAGAGGGAGTCTCAGGGGATGTTGTAAAGAAACATGTGCCAGTAACTTTAAAGAGGGTAAAGAGATACTGCTGCTCACTTTTGATTATAAAATATGTCTGTAGTTTTCTTTTAGTTTTTAAAATACTTTTTCATAAGTGATACATCAAGAATATAAAATGCAAATAACTGAACAGTAACTACTGTAAGTATGAGTAGGCTGTATCTTTGACAATTAACAAAATAGTTTCTTTAGAAAGTTCAGAAACTGTAGTTTAGATTACTGTCATTTCACTATTCATCAGCCACTACTTGTAATTTCGTGTCAGTTTAAGAGCTAGTTATCTGGTTATCCTCTTATTTCCTCTACTCTCTGTCCTTCGTAGTTTCTACATTAGATTCCCCAATGAAAGACTGGAAATAAATCTGTATTTTTTCTTACTTTTTCTAAGTACATTCTTGTTATTCTGATTTCTTGTTCTAAATGGCTAGGCAAGACTAAAATAAAAAATAATTCAATAGAAATATGGCTTAACCATTAATTCACTAAAGACCTAATGCATGCGAAAATATTTATAAAAATATTATGTAATATTTATATTTGTTAAAAAAAAGTATTTTCTATTTCCTCCTTCATGTCCTCCTTCCTTTTTGGTGTCCAGAATGTAGCAGAAGTGGTATTCAAGTATTTCTAGTACTTTTCTTACCACAGGTGTTGAAAGATTTTTCCATTTACATTGTATTGCATTTATCGTATCCCTAAATACCACAGATGTAAAATGTTTTCAGAAAATATTCTGAAGTTCTTTAAATAATCCCCAAATGCAATGATTGCCCAGATATTTACCTTGCTTAGAAGTACTACCTTGTATCTATTTATTCCTATATTAAATATGTTCCAATATGCCCCTTTTGGATGACAGGATATGTTTATTTCCAGTGTTTATTTCTAGTGGCATCCATATTTCTATTCTCCTTCCTATGATTATGTGTATTCTGCCTTACTACATTTTGCATAACTACTAGAAAATTACAAACACATTTGAAAAATAAATAGGAATATGAAAGATATTTAGTCGTAAAAATGAGTAAACACTACATTTGTTTCATCATTGAAAATAACTGCAACATCAGCCTAACTATTATGACATACTTCAGTAAGCCTAAAACATACCAACAGTGTAAATGACTTAGATATGTCAAAAGATTAGATCCCAAAGACATCATCTATGAAACACAATATATGGAAGTAAGACTTCATTAATTTTACTCTTCAAGGAACAAGACTTTTTCTCACTCAGTTGCATCAAGATTCAGGTTACTAGTTTATAATTAAGTAAACACAAGACAAATTCACTTAGCTGAAAACTCCCTGAACTACAACTTTTGATCATCCATGCATCAGAAGCTCTTGTAATCAAATTTAGGTTTGACAAGGTTACTGAAATATATCAAACAAAAAACATCAGAGATGTTTGTAGCTTACTATAAGAATGATGTACTGTAGATCAGAACAAATACAAGATTTTTTTATTTTATTTTTTTTAGTTTCTGCTTTCTTTTGAAAACCTATATTATTTTCTCTTACTTTGTTCTTTAATGTACATGAATTTGGAAGTAATTATCCCTGGAATTTGAAAAATTCTGGCTTATAATGGTGAATTACTTTGAACAGTGATTCTTGTCTTATTCTGGATACCTACAGCATCAGACAGTGACTTCTGAGAATTTCTATTGTTCTTCCATAGGTTAATACACAAAATATTTTGTTAGGTCTAAATGGCTGACTTAGTTTTATTTGCTTTGGAGATTATGAGTCTGGTGGTTAAGCTTGTTATTATATTCAGATTTTCTTCATAATCAGGGGAGCTATAAAGATTGTGACAGAAGATACCTATCTAACCACATTCTTCCAACAGTTGAGGAAAAATGCCAATTTTGAGTGCCAGCTGTCAGAATACTGTTAAATACCATAGTAATGGTTTCATGTAAACCTTTGCAAAAACAAAACACATCAGTATTCTGTACTGTGAATGAATTCCAAGAGCTCAACAGCTATTTAAGTAATTATTAGAATCTCTCAGCATCTATGTAGTTTCTATCTAAATCTCATCTGTCCAGATACTGTTTATGAACAATCTATCTGAAGATGGAAATTATCATTATCTGCAATTTTACTAAAATGAAACTCTAGCATATTATACATCTTCCAACAACTCTTGCTGTCTTTGAGTTACCTTGATTTTTAGAGTGGTTTGTAATAAAATACCATTTCCTACAGTCTCTACATAGTTGGCTCTGAGACTGTGGCTCTGGCTTCTGCTGAAATATTTGCTACGTAACACAGTAGAATTAGAATGTGGTCTATACTTTCCTTAAATTTCAAATATTGTATTTTATATATACCTAGAGTACCTGCTCTATAATGTATTGTGCCATGAAAAGGAATCTACAAAGAATTTAGTTTTTATTAATGAAGCGAACTAGATAAAATTCCCCTCCCCTCCTGTTCCTTTTTTTCCTTCTGTTAATAAATCCTAAGAACAGAAATTTAATTCTTTCATAATTTTTTTCTCTCTCAACTTTAATCACTGGCCTTTGGTGTTGTCTCTACACTTCTGCTGGGCTTATCCTCAAACCTAGCATGAACTGAAAAGTCATCCATGTTCCTCCATTTCCTACAAAATATTCAAAGTCTTGCTTGTTACGTGAATGTTCAAGAATTTACTAAAGTTTTATTTCCAGATACACCACTATCCTGCTATATTACCATGGAGAAATTTGTTCATAATTATACACCCATTTTCCTGCCAATCCTTGCTGCTTAGGCAGTAGACTCACTGTGGGAAAAAAACAAACAAACAAAGAGCAGTATGTCACTGACCATATATTGAACATTATATGATATCAAACCTAACTGAAGTACTAAAGCCCTGTTCTCATATAAATTGCAGTATTAAGATGTAGTATTCCCTTATTTTCAGATGTATTTACTGAGCTTTATTTTAGTAAATATTACTGCACATGTTTAGCTATGGTTTAGGAACTCATTTTGAGGTAGTTTCATTCACTGCATGGCACTCCATCAAGAATTTCTATATTTGGGTCTACTTTAAAATCATAATAGAAAATGTGATTCTTTAAAAGTGCCACTTCCAAAACAGTACTGAAGAAGACTGTTGGAAAAAGCCCATTAATGACAGAAGTATTTTACATTCTCCTTTCCTCTGTGGCTTATGAGGTCTTCTAATTGAGTCAAAAATTCTCTGAATTCAATGTCAAAGTCAACAAACACATTGCAAGAGATCAATCAGCTCAAGCATGTTTTTCATTTTTTTCTGATGTAGTTTCCAAGTGTTGGGCATGTGCATTCTTTGACTAGATCATGCTGCTTTTTTTTGCAGCAGACACAGAACATCAATCTTCTGCTTCTTTTTGCATATACAGTTAAAAAGGAGCAGATAGTAAATAGGAGAAAGAACAAGGTGAAGATGAGTAGCCATCAAAAATAAGCTAATATATATATATATATGAAGGTAAATGCACTTTCTGGAAAAAAATTTCAAAGAAATCTAGAATGCAGCAATACATAGATTATTCATGTTAGTGCAAAAGAGAGTGGAGAAGGAAAATGTGAATAAAAAAGCACATGAAATATATTAAGATATACAATAATAAGAATAACAATTACATAAGAAAAGTTAAATCCATTAGGGCAGTTAATCCTATATATGGGGAAATATATGGGATTTGTTTTTCTTTTTCTGAAAAAAAAAATGTATATATATAACTATATATAGAGAGTTTTTATTTAACTCAAATCCAGGAATTATTTTATTTCAGTTTCATACTATTTGAACAAAAATGTAGGTCATTTTTTAAGGAAAAAAAAAGTAATTTTGAATCAAAAAGTCAAAGTTTCACTTTACAAATGTCAAAATGAAATGGTTTGGCATTTCTGAAATGAAACATTTCATTTTTGAAAGGTCAAAATGATATGTTTTGACATTTCTTAAATTCCTCCCCTCTTTGTTCTTACCAGAACTATTAACCAAATTCAACCTTGATTAGTTTCAGACCCCTTGATGCTCAGATTTCTAACGTGAATTCTAGTCATAAAATAAAATTTAGCCAGCACTATTAAAACAAAGAAAACAATACCATCTTTAAACTTATCTATAACCAATTCTGCTATGATACTCTCTATGCTCCTCCTGACCAGATTCTGCCTTCAGCATCCAAGTATCTACTCACATATTTTCACAGCTGTGAGCCTTGGCTTCTTTGAGATGCATGCCTTAAATTAGAAACAGTAACCCAGTCAAAGGCACAATGTCTCAATTAAACCAGGAGCTGGACAGAGGATTAACTGCCCTAATGGACAGTTCTGAACGTTTTTATAGTGCATGTACATCGCCCAGGTGTTACAATTACAGTCACTATAAAAATGCTCATAGATGAATAAAAGCACCCTCTGAATCTAATGCAGAGTAATCTGCCCATTGCCCTTAGCAATAACATGTCAGCACTTCTCTTCCATGTCTCATGGGCAACCCAAGCTAAACTCAATATTGATAGTTTATCACCTTATGAATGATTAAATCATACTAAGCACTGTAATTAAGATTAAGGTCAAAACAAAAAAAAATATGGAAGAGAAACTATGGTATCTGCTTGCTGGCTAGCTAGAAGGTACATGTAACATTTGTAGATCACTTCACCTCTGTGCTGCCAGTTATCACAGGGGCAGTGAGGGGCAGGCAGAGGACAAGAACAATATTACTGTGCTGAGCATAAATATATATCACTGGAATTACCATGAAATCCTGCAGAAATATCTGTGATCAGTCATTCTTCTGTGAGCATTCAAGGAGCACCAGAAGGTAAGAGAGGGAAGTATTCCTTTAATGTATCTTATAAGGACAAATCCAAGAGAAAAGGGAAGGGAGGTTAAGGGAAGCAGTAATTATTATTATTATTATTATTTCCCAAACAGTCTGGGTAAAGAAATCCTGAAAAACTGAACATTTTATATCTTTCTGTCCAGGCGCTTTCTGACTAATTTGTTTCTTTGAGGATTTCCCTGAAAATTCCTCTCCTACAAGTAGGTGCTCACCATGGAAAGTGGCCTTGGTTTCTACCAAGGCCACTTTCCACACCTCTAGGAATGTTCAGATTTGGCATCTTTTAGCAGAAATTTGTCTCCAGATCAACTCAGGAAGCTCACAGGCAAATATGTTTAGTAAAGGTACTCTTACTACATCTTCCTGAGTGTACCTGTACAATAATATTCTCTTCTGTCTCCAAACCATGTTTGGGCAGTCCTTCTGCTCACATTGAATTTCCAACTCTTTTCCAGGAATGTAGAATTTGTGTCCTTTATTTTGCCCTCAAAACTGGCAGTTTGTCAGTGTTGCTTGAGTTAATTCTCCTGCATTTCAACTCCAGGAATCTTTCTTAGACTGATGTCTTTCAGGGTCTTATGCCTGGATATGCAATTTGTTGTGTATAATGTTGTCTGCTGACAAAATCAAATAGCGTGTTATTAAAGTTTGAAAGCCTTTATCTATTTTTCATAAGCATTTTAATAGACACCACATACATTTCTGCCTTGTATACACTCCATAGCCAAACTGATTTCAAATAGGACATTGTATACTTAGGAATGTGTTTTAGCACTTATGCCAGAGATGCTAGAAAGAAGAAACAAATGTCTAGCTGTAATACAACAACTGATCTTCAGAAGTTTAAAAGGCTGCAGCTTGAAGGTATTTTCAGTTTTTCGTTTCTTTTTCCCTTTCCTTTCCTGCTGTAATGCTGGATTTTGAACCATAACTGCATTTGTTCTTATTATGCATACAGCTACGTCAGGTTTTTTCCATTTCTCCATTTTCTGTTTGGCAATATCACTTTCAACAGAAATATAAATGGATGAGTTCCAGCATTCACATTGTGGACTGTGGAAACTATGTTGATATCCATGGTCCTACATGTCCTACCCCTCAACTTGTCATAGTATATCATGTTGTAGAATTATTCAAAGTTGGTGGTTTAAAAAACTGCCATAGACCTTTAATTACTAAGACATTTCTTAGGCATTCTTCAGATGAAATAATAAACAATTTAGACAGTGTAGTTCAGTTGGTCTTACATATGGAGGGAATTTCAATTACACATCTTTTCCTGAAATGCACTTCCATGTTAGATGACATTTTGTCAGACTGCCCCTCTGCTGCCATCTGTCACGCAGCAGCAACACTTAATAAAATACTATTGGGAAGGCTCAGCCTCTACTGTCATCCCACCAATATCTGCCAACATCTGGGCAACTATAATAAAATTGGAGGCATTTCTTTTGGAGCAGCCTGTGTATATATGTGGATTAGAATTTTAGGAACTGAATTTTTCTTTCAAACTAATGTTTCCAGCTAGTTTTTCTTGATAATACTATATGAAGACAGATCTTAGTAAACAAAGCGTATCTTACTGGAAAATCTTTTGATTTTTATCTAAATGAAAAGATACTGAGAAAAAAAATCAACAATCAAAATGATTACATACTAAGGAGGAAAATTTTCTTCTCAGAACTTGAGCCATCTTTTTTTTCCCGAAATCACATAAATGCTCTCACCTTACATTGAAGACTTAGGGATAATGTGTCTGGTACAGTGGCTCATTGTTGTCATTTTCTGCAATAAATCATGTATCATCTACCAGCATTTAATTTTCCTCAATGAATTCACAATTTTGCATTTTTTTTCACATCTTTGCTTAAAATCTATTCTGTCCATACTATGACAGAAAAAAACAGCATGTCTTATTTTTTTATTTTTTATTTTTATTTTTTTGCTTGGATGCTACCTTTGCAGCTGCAATATTTGCAGTAAAAACAAAACAAAACACCAGAAAACAACAAAACACCATCAACAGCAAAACAAACAGAAACAAAACAAAATAAACGGAGAAAAACAACGTCTCAAGTAGAGCACAAACTATTCATTGTTGCAATGTTTCCACTTCAGGTTGTTCACTCTATCTTAATTTATTTATATTAACTAGGTTCCTACACATATAAACAGCCTGATAGTGTATTTCAGCTAGATATTTTTTGTGAAAGAATAGGGACAAATCTGAAGTAAGTGTCCTTACATATAGAAATAGAAGTCTTTGTCCAGCACTTTTCTGAAAAATAGTGTACAATGAGTGTGAAAGCCACTTATACCAAAAGCAAGTGTCAAGAACCTTGAAGGAGTGAGACAGTGCAGTCTCAGGGCTGCCAAGAGATTCACCAAGGAATCCCTTCATGCAAGAGTGAATAGCAAGAATAGCAAGAATCTTCTAGTTTCTCAGAATACTGTCAGAATTTGTAGAGCACATATCTATCCTACTGCTTTGTCAAGTCTGTTTAGATTTACCAGGTCTGGTAAAGACATCTTCACTCATGGCTGGATCTTAGCTGTGCTGACAAAGAGTAGGCAAGAAAAAAATGTGCTTGCTACTACCCATATATTTGAGGCTACTTTGTGATGTCATCAGATCTCATTCAGAATTGCATGTCTATAAATCATCTACATACAGTTGAGTTACATAAAGAGGATAAACTTCAGTAGAAACTGTTCTTCCAAAACAAGCACAGCTTTCTCAAGTGGGTAGTGAGGAAGAATTAAAGTACCAAACAGAAGAGAACAGTAGTAAACAGACCTGAGAGAGATCATCAATAATACTAGATCTCCATTATAGATGAAACTTAAGCATATGAAGAAATCTCTGTTTAGTAAGGGTTTTTAATAACACACACACACAGTATTCTGTGTTTCTGAGATGGAAAGAAAGCTATTCAAACCTCATGCTGAAAATAATCTCCTATTTTCATTAAGTATCTAAAACAAAGGTTTCATTCAATTGGAATTTATAGGACCCATTTCATATGTGGAAGAAGTATGTCTGTACAAGCATTTTCACTTTCACTAGCTCTATGAGTTAATCACTCTGAGATTCGGTGCCAGTTATAATTCTGAGTCTACAGCTTAACACATCGTATGCTCAATTCTGCAACTAATAGTTTAAAATTGTTAAGAAAATCTGCACTATGGCATTCAAGCCAAGAAGTCTTGAACTGCTTACAAACCATGAAATGAAAAACAACCTCATAAGCAAGAAAAGCATAACTGAATTTCAGCTTTGTGGTGATGGAAAACATTAGCATGTCAGTTATACAAATACTTTAGTCATTTGGGGACTAAAATAATTTAAAGATTACAAAGCTTAAAGATATTATGGGTCAGGAAAGGAACTGAAATACAAATATGAATATTTAAGCTTAACAACAACAACAACGTTGAAAATAATACAGAAAAACTAGCACTTGAATTTCTTAGACAGTGCATTACCCAATATAAATTCATAGAGGATGAAAAACATAAGGTATTAATGGCATGATAATGTCAGTCAGTGACAGATAGTAAATGTAAGACACAGAGGAGCTTCATTAGAAGATAGGTCTTCATTTTCTTGCCCTTACTCAGTTGCTGGAAATAAAAAATTCAAAAGGCCACATGAAGGGGCTCAGCATATGGTACCTCTGGAGATGATTGTACCAGTAACTACTGATGGCATCAGATTAGTCTAGAGACACTGGAGAAATGGAGTCTGAGTCATTATAACATAACACAAGGTCAAATTTCTATAAGGAGAAAAGAAAGATTAAAAAAAAAAAGTATTTCAACTTAACAGTCAGAAATCCCAGTTTGCTATCAAAGGGCAAAATTAAAAGCCTGAAAAATCTTGGGAAAATTTCTATCAAAAATAATACAAATATGGAATGATATATGCCTATCCATACACCCACTGAATATTTAGTTTTTAAAACACTATCTACACAGGTGTGTTCGTCAGATATGCAGACATATGTATGCACAAAGCACACAGTCTCATTGCATACAATATAGAATAAGAACTAGAACAGGAAACTTAGTGCTGGCTTTGTTGCATGCTGAGCAGTCTAGTGCAGGTCTGTGTCAGACAAATTCCACTGGAGAGAGTCTTTCATCATTAGCTGATCCCTGGGTCTCCTGGAGATTGTACTTCATTGACCGATAGTGTCTTGCCTTGTTCCACTGAGAAACATTTTTTTTTCCTTTTTTTTTCTCTGTCTCCAAGTAGAAGTCAACGATGTGAGTTAATAACTGGTTTTAAAGGCCTCAAAGGATATGTATGTGTGAAAAGCTGATCATGCAGGATCAGGAAGAAAAGCATTCAGAACTGCAAATAATAGCTTTCTGAAGCTGTTTGGTGTAAAATTTCGGTCTCACTGATGTTAAGAAGAACTTTGTCATTGATTTTAGGGGGAAATTTTTTTCAAGAGTTAACATAAGTTAAATAGAATATAATATGTTTTCAAAAACAAGAAAAATCAGCAGAAAAAGAAAGAAAAGGAGGAACAATCAATATTCTAATGTCATAGACTGGGCTCATTATGGGGTTAACATTACAAACTATTCAGCAGTTCAGAAGAACACATGTAGGAAACTATTAAATAATTCAGTCTGAGCAACACCTTCTCTTCAGGCTAGCTAATTTTTTTTCTATGGAAACAAAAAACAGATAGAGACTGAAATGTCTGGCTTCTTGCTCATATACTATACCTGATTGTCATAACTCATTTTTAAAGGAGAATTAAAATTAACATCTTCTAGGACAAGAATATACTCTAGAATTTTTATTATACAATTTCAGCTTTCTTACTGCTGCCCTTCTGAAGTAATTTTCTTTGTTCTCATGCTTTAAGATTTACTAAGAGCTAGTTTGCAACTTGCATTATGCATCCTCTTATTCCCAGATCATACATGGAAGAGAGGTAAGAAGCAGTGAAGGATCTGTCTCCTTCTTGAACACTGCAGCTTACACAACAATCTGGTTCATGGATTTTAGAATATGAAACATCTGAAGCTCACTGCCAGGGAGAAATACAAAGCAGTTATGCTTCAGGAAAGATGTGTCAAATGCCATCATCCAGATATGAGCTTGAAAGGCTGTAATTGATGTGCAGGCCAAAGTACTGGGTCTGCACAAGGACTGGAAGGCAGAAGATCTTGGTTTCCTTTAGTCATTGAGAGAGAAATGCTTCCAAATTTGTGCCACTTCTGCTCATCTTACACCTAGATTTGGAGCAAATTAGTGCCTTTGATCCCTACCACACTATATTGCTACAGATTAAGAAGCTCATGTGTGAATGAGGATGGTATTCAGCACTGGAGTTTTGCACTGCTGGCTTTCCCTGCTAAAGAGAAGCTTCTTAAAGGCAATTTTTTATCTATCTATTTTTATATCAGATAATAAGATTAATTAGCTTTATTAAAGAGCAAGCAATCTAGTACTCAAGAAAACACGGAGGAGTAGCAGGATTCCAAAAATATGCCTGCCACCTGGTATTGCCAGTTATATATTCTTTCTTACAAAACATAGCTGCAGCTGTAAATTTAATTTGTTTCTATAGGCAAAATTGATGCAACACTTTTCTCTGTTTATCTAAAGTATTTGCAGTTCTTGACTTGTTAATTAACACATTGATTGGAATATCTCTAAACTGGTGTAAGACTCATTTTATTCAAACCTTTTTGACTTGAGACTTCTGTTTTTACTACCTATCCAGATAGTAACTGTGCTTCTAAGGGAAGCTATTTTATTATTTATATTCTAGAGAAGAGCTTCCTGTGTGTTTTCATGCTGACTGAATCCTATAGTGCAAGAGTTGGTTCAGAATGGATCCCACCATTAAACAGTTGGTTATAACAGAGAGCATCAAATATGCAGTTGCTGGTTCAGACAGAAAGTTTAGCAATGAAACAAGAAGGCTTTTTCTGGACTATTATGCTGACACTGGATGTGTCACTAGATCACTGATGAAAAATGTATAGCATATTATATCACTCTCTACAGCTACCTGAAAGGAAGTTGTGTTGAGGTAGGGGCCGACCTCTTCTCCCACATTACTAGCAATAAGACTAGAGAGAATGGTGTCAAGTTGCTCCATGGGAGATTCAGGTTTGAAGTTAGGAAAAATTTATTTTCAAAAAAGCAGTCAGGCGTTGGAATGGGCTGCCCAGGAAGGTGGTTGTGTCATCCTTTCATCTTTCTGGAGGTGTTCAAGAAATGTTTAGATGTTGCACAAAGGGACATGATTTAGCAGGGAAATATTGGTTGTAGATGGATGGTTGAACTGGATGACCTTAAAAGTCTTTTCCAACCTTGATGATTCTACGATTCTACATATGACTACTTCTTTTAAATGATTTACTCAGTCACAACCACAATGAAATTTTCAACCAGAACACTCAACTCAGTTCACTCCTAGATTATGTTTACCACGTGTTCTCTGAATGCTCCAACTAATTAATAGTTCACATTCAATTAATTAGATCATAAGTTCTCCACAACCAAATATCTCAGGACACTCACATTTCCTGGCTTAGACATGACAGACAATAATAGCTGTATCATGGCCACTTTGAAATGGGCAAGCCTATTATTCACCATTGTAGAACATGTCTCAAAATCCAAGTGTAGCTATATTTTTTCTACTTTTTCTCCACTAAGAATGA